>NW_027192449.1:66936-118268 GCF_041956645.1 Rasamsonia byssochlamydoides | reverse complement strand
GTGAGGGCGCTGATGCCGCCCTGCATGTGGGTGACGCCGCCCTCGCGGGGGTCCAGCGAGATGGACTTGACGCGGCCGCCGGTGCAGCAGGCTGTGATGGCGTGGCCGAATTCGTGGAACGCGATGACCAGCATCTGGTAGTTGTCGGGATTCAGTAAGACTTTCTTCTTCTTAACCCCCTTTTTTTTTCTCGGGTTGTATGTACAGGACAGTACAGGACGGGACAGGACAGTACGTACTTTAAAAGGCCACAATGACCAGCGAACATACGGTAAATTCCACAGAAGCGCAATCGCGACGGTGTAGGCCACAATCACGCCAAGGGTCACTGCCTGAGTGTGATTCACGGTCAGGCTGCGGCGCAGAAGTCCATAGCTCGGAGAAGAGCGCTGCATTATTCGTTCCGTGTGGAACGGTTCTGATGTAGTAGAGTCGGCGTCGAAGAGCGCACGCGTGATATGATCAAGGCCGCGAGTCACATGGAACGGAGCCATCGGTACATGTATCAAATCAAAGAAATGTGGTTCTCTGGAGATATGTCTGGAGGGAGACAGAGCAAAATATACGACCGAAGGGAATGATGGATGGAATAGAGATTAGGTAGTTTTGTTTTTATTTTATTGATGTGGCCTTCCTTGAGTTCGTGAGCATACGCGTAATACTTTCCTTTCCCATACGCTGGTTGACTGACTCCACCTCAGTAAGTAAATAAAATAGAAACCCCCGCGGGCACACTTCAGTTAAAAAAGTATTTAAATGGTTGTGGTGTCCACACCGACTGACATATATCTGACACGATATATATATATATATAAAAGAAATCACGGTATTAATATAACCTCTTGTTTTTTCCTTCTCTCAGAGGAAACAAAAATGAAAAGAAAATGGAATGGGTGTTGCTTGCTGGCTGCGGCCTAATTAGGTACTGAGGCAGTGCTAAGGAAGTGGTCCGAGCGGGATGGCAATGATCATGATCGATCGCCACGGGCCCCACCATTGGCCATGATAGTAGCTCACTCACATATGCTGCACACTCTTGGTCCTTATTGACTAATTCTTTTTAATTATTGAATATGACCTTGAAGAAGAAGGAGCCCAGACTGAGCATCATTTCCGATGATGATGATGATGACGACGACTATTACGGAGACGATCATAATCCTCAATGGATCCGGAGACTTGGAGGCAGTCATTTGGCTCAAGACTATATATACGCTCCTAAGCAGAGGACAAAGATAGACATTAATATAACTGTCGTAAAGGTCTGTCTAGCTTAAAGACCAGAAGAAGAAGAAGAACAAGAATGAGTACCAAACTTTCAAGGAAGACTATTAATATAATATCAAGATCTACGTAAAGCTTTAACAATGGTCAGGCTCATAATCTAGAAGAGAAGTATAAAGAAATGCCATAAGACTACCTAGGTACCCTTGAATATAAGAACCTTTATAAGATGCTAGTCTCTTATAGAAATAGGGTAAAGCTAATAAATAAGATATTAATAAATTTAAGCTCAAAGTAGAATAGGAGAAGCTGGAACTACTTCCTTGAACAGACATTATTAATTTATAAAGGGCTCGATTATTAATAATAGATACTATACTTACAGGTAATAGAGAAGATAATAGGAGGTGGCGAGTGGATGAATTAACAGACCATGCATATTAAATGCTGCTGCTAATTGGAATATCATTATACCATAGCTAAAGGGATATATTAATAGTCTAAATTAATTTCTATGATCGAGGTAAGAATATTAAAGTTTAGTGCTGCATGCTGTAAGCTAAAGTTTAGCGGGAAAGACCCGGAGTTAAAAATTAAAAATTTACCTTGGCCCGATGGCCGTAATTATAATAAGATCATAAAGGTGCCGACTTGCCGTAGTTGGCGACTCGGGAGTCTAACTAATTATTAGAGCTATTAAATAATCTTCTCTCGATGCTACATGTCCTTTTCATATCCAACACCATCCCAAGGTCCATCCATGCAGGAAACTCCCCTATTCAGAATGTGTTAGCCGAACAGCTGCCTGATTCTTCCCGACCAGGATAATGGTCCCGACCTTGATGGAGGGCATTTGGAATCTGATCGGTCGCGCCCGTCATCTGGGCATCAATCACAACAAGAACAATAATAATCACGCCACATGCGACGGAAATGGAGGGGAGGATAGGATAGGACTAGAGCCGCGACGTCCGCTGACGCCCGGACCGGAGACAACCACGACGGAAACCAACCCGCAGGCGCAGAGCCCGTTCTTCTCGCGGCTGCCGCCCGAGATTCGGCTCAAGATCTATCTGTCCCTCTTTGGCGATCGGCGAGTCCATCTTGCGGTGGTGTCGCCTTTATTGAAGGGGCCCCGCGGCGAAACGTATCGAGGGGAATCCCGCTGGGGGCATCGGATCTGTACGGAGCAAGAGGCATTTCCGGACCGGTGCGGTTGCATGTACTGCGAAAAGAATCCCGACTGGGAGGCCCGGAAAGGCATCGTGCGGGCAGATTACAAGTTGGCGGGGTTGGCCTGGTTACGATGCTGCCGCCGGGGGTATGTTTTCTGCATGTTTGAATCTTACCTGGCGACTGTTCTGATCAAAAAAAAAAAACTACAGATACAAAGAGTCCCTCGCCGTCCTCTACGGCTCCAACACATTCATCCTGGAGGGCAACAACGACTGGCTCTTTTGGCTCGCGAAACGGTGGCCGGCCAGTCACCGATCGCTCATCACCTCCTTCGACATCAAGTTCTTTTTATTTTCAGGGACCATAAAGGACGGGAGCCGGATCCCCGAAGAGCAATACCGCGCCTTCTTCGCGCTGCTGCATAGCGATCGCTTCTTCCCCAACGTGCGCAGTCTCCGCGTCGTGATCCGGTTCGAAACGAGGAACCTCTTCCTGGCCCGGCACGACCAGCCCGCCGGGCTGACGGCCGACCAGGAAGAGGCGTGGGTGCGGCCCTGGGAAGATCTGGTGGCCGCGGGGCGGGAAAGATCCTGGCGCCGGCTGGAGATCTTTGTCCCCGAGAGTTGGAAGGAGGAATTGGCCGCGGTGGTTCAGAACCGCGGTCAGCTTGAGGGGAGTGACTTGCAGCTCCGGAGTGGGCCGGAGTATTATCCTTATCTGCCCCTGACGGTGACATTTCCCAATGGCGTGATGTACGATACGATTCGCAATCAAAGGATTAATTGAAAGACATCGTGCATATTTCCACCAATTCGTTAATTCCATTCCACATGGAAGAAGAAGAGAGGGCGCTCTGTGAATCTGGAGCGTGTTTTTTTTTTGTAGAATCCTTTGCACTGCAAACTCGGATTTCAACGTCCGTCTACACTTCAGTTAAATCGTGTACGATACGATCATAATCATAATCATCATCATCACAAGAATCCAAAACTTCCTCGATGACCGGCTCAACTCCAATCGCAGTAACTCATCATGGTATATCCACCGGGCCCAATCCCACAGGTCTCCGACGAAGAACTCTTATAGCACGTCGCGTTACTCCACGTGCCACACGTCAAGGTGCCAATGGCCTCGTCAGTAGGTTAGGGTATGTAGATTAAGTTTAGGTAGATAGGTAGGTATTTGTCACCACTCACCACGGTCCAGGGTTCGTTTCGAAACTTTCTAAGGTTGACCTGATGAAGCATGAGTCATGTAAACCTTAAAATCAATACCTCAGGAGTCAGGTACGTACCAACTGTAGCTTAGCTAGGACTCGAGTTAATTCAGCACGGTGCACCTGCTAGCACGCCAAGGCCGATATCATTTATTGATCCTTCGGCAAACGATAGACAAGACTAAGTGATTGAACCAAACTTACCTACCTAGGTTAATTAATTATAATAATTATCTCAATAGTTAGTACAAGTACTCCGTATGTAGTTACCATCCTAAGGTTCGTTCTGTCGAGATCAGGCCCAGGTACCTACTATCCATCTATTAGGCTTTCGTCTCCGCACAGACAGATGGCCATCAAGTGGATTAGAACGAAACTCCACAGTGGTCGGGAATTAATCTACTCAAACAGGTTAGGTAGCGTTCACGAGAGTTCCCTACGGAGTCCCACAGTCCCTAGTTTACCTTAATAGTGGACCCCGCGGTTGACACATAAATCAGACAGTACGGAGTACGGAGTATTACTCCGTAGATAAGTTGGTAACTTGGTAACTTCCCGGTCCAGTGACTGGCGTATGATATCCGGCCGGAAGTTAACAGGCTTAACCTTGAACTCGCCCTAAGATCATTATCCAGCCAGCATCCTGCCATCGGCGATTTTCTAGGCGTACACCACTATTCCGAAGCAGAGCTAGCTCCGGCTCCCACTCCAGCCATGGCCCATAGTGGAGAATGCAGCTGCAGCTGAATCCAAAAGAGTCAACTGTCAAGCGATATTCTGAGTCCTGACTACCGCAAAGAGCCAACTGCAGCGGATGACTAACTAACTGGCAGGGCTGAGAGTCCGACTACTGAGTACCAAGTACCTACTACCTCCTCCATACTCCGACGTACTCCGATGTACTCCACATGTACTCCGTATGTACTCCGTATGTACATACCTCACAGTCAGCCAAGTCACCTCCGACTACCAAATTGGACTTGCCTGATTTATCTCCCATCGGACTCTGTCAGGCACCACACTACTCCGTACACTACTCCGTACACAGTTCCAGGAGAGATCAGCAGTGGATCAGGTAGGTAGGTACTCCGTAGGTACTCCGCAGTCACTGTAGCCGAGTAGCGTAGTAATTCGATGGTTCGAATCCGATGGATAGACGGATGGAAGATCTACGGAGTGCTCCGTCCTCCGTCTCCGTACAGAACGCTGACCAGTCGATAATAATCAAGCCGACAGACAGACAGTGACAATCCGCGTCGCATGATTCGCATCCAGACTCCCGGGTAGCGGCGGCAGAGCTAGGCATCTGATTAATTGGGCGGTCAACCTGCCGAAGGAAATAATAAATGGAATAAATGGAATAAATGGCGAGATTCTGGAACGGTGGAGTCTAGTTATCTGGAGCCCCAACGGGGAGGCTGGAGGCTGGAGGCTGGAGGCTGGAGTTGACTTGCGCCAGGGATCCGAATCCTGGCGGCAGCCCCTAACCGTTACCGACTCACTCGTCCATAACGATAACATCACGAACTGGCCTGTTTCGTATGGAGTATGATATGGAGTAATATGCAAACAACATTTCAGCTGAAGGCTAAAACCTGTCGTCGACTCGTCCTCTCTTCTGGGTGTTTTCGCATGCTGCATCGAGTCTATGTACGTAAATCCACTGTCTGTGTGACGGTTGACCTGTTCAACTTCGTGTGCGAAGCGTAGCCCTTATCGTGCGTACTCCATATTATTAGACGCATACCTGTCAGCTCGGTCTCATGTCAAACGAACGCACTGCAGAAGCCATCCCTGATCCTGGCGTGCAACGTGCCGGTCGATCTCGACGGCAGTCTGCAGTGCGCATTTCGGCCCCCCACCTTTTGAAAAACCGTTGACGTCGTCTCCTCTGGAAACTGTCCTGTAAGCTGAAAAAAAAAAGTAAACGAACGAACCAACCGGGTATTGGTGTTTCGCGTCCTGTCCTTGCTCGATATTAATCAAGATTTCTAGAACGTTGGATCGTAATATAAAGATTAATAATGCCGCCAACGATGATGCATCCATCATGCAAGAAGTCAAAACCAGCTTAGCTCAGGCCAGCCCTCAGCATTGTCGGGGCCACACAATTCGCGCTTTTACGCGCGCTGATAGCCCTGATGCACATCGTGGCGTTGGTCAGATCATATGCATATGCGCTGCGGAACTTTATCATGGGAAATCGGATCATAGACAGCATCGAGTCGAGTTGAGGCGCCTTGCGATTTGTTAATTTATCCCGAATTTGTGTCTTTAGGCCCCCGTTGTCAACCTCCCTGACTGGCAAAAGACCCTCCGGAAGAGTCATCAGAGTCATCAGGGTGATCAGGGTGATCAGCAGCTAAGACAGAGACGCGTATTCACAGCGGCTTGATTTAACCAGCTGAGCCTTGGCTGTCTCTCGCTTAGGAATCCAGGACGATTTTCATATCCAAAAAGCCAGTCGATTTCACTGTAGAGTCAATGATCGCTATAGCTAATGAATTTGAAAAAAAAAAGGTCACTCCAAGGGTATATGCAAAAGGTGAAGTATCGTCCAACCAGAATAGTCATAGCTCATAATCCGATTTGCAAGCGCCAACCAAACCCGGACAAACACCTGAACCACAATGTAGCCTAGCCTAGCCTAGCCAGCCTCACTCCTGAATAAGTTAAAACAGACGACAAAAGAGAATCCAGAAGAAGAGAAAAGAAGACGAAAACGTTATTAATCTTCTGCATCTTCTCGTGGGCGCTTTTTTGTTCGCTTGGCCCGCGGTTGTGGATCCGGCGTTTGAGAAGGAGGAATAGCAGTCTCCTCTTCAGTCGCCCCCGTCAGGAGCATGCGTAGCTGAGATTCACATTGTTGTTCTGTGTATGTCCGTGTCGCCCCCAATTCCTGCAGCTGCAAGGTACAATCAGCATTGTAAATAGCATCGGGCGAAATTAAAATACCTTCGCTGCGATGATTTTGTATTTCTCTTTTTGCCAATATTCATGAGCTTCTAGAAGTAGAGGAATCTGTAGTAGAAGATTTAATTCCATGGTCAATCTGAGTCCTGGGGCGGTCACACATACTCACATCAGCCTCTTGCCATGTGGCTGCACTCTTTCGCCTCCGGAGCATCCGCATCTGTAGCCGTGCTTCGGTCGACTCTTTATTGAATCGCTCCCGGAACATCTCGGCAACGACTTTCCACGAGAGATTCTGCTGGCGAAGACTCTCGACGTAGGCATCCTCCTCCTCCGCCTGAGGGTCTCGTCGACCTCTCCCTGAAGCCCTCGGCCGCTGCTGCTCCCGCTGCGCAGACTCCATCCCCTGGCTTTGACGTCGCTCCTGTTCTAGGCGCTGCAGCCCGGCAGGATGAGGAAGGATTCTCACTGGGGAATATCGCGTCGGCGGGGTGGATCGCGTGGGCCGACGCGAGCGTTTGGAACGAGGCGGCTGAGGGGAGTCAAGACCATGTTCGGAGCCATAGCCACCAAATTCGGCTGCTCCATGGGGATCCTGGGGATAGCCAAACTCGGGCTGGACAAATTGTCCCTGGTAGGGAGTGGTGATCCCCAAACCATGACGGGCAGCAGACTCATCGATTCCTGGGTACTGATACTCCTGGGAGTGATGGCTCAGGACTGGACTGGGTCTGGTCTGGAGATATGAGCTATCGGCGACGCTGATCGGGGTCAGAATAGCAGAACCATGTGCGGTGGTGTATTGATGAGACACGTCGCCGACAAAGGGGGACTTGAAAACAGTCAGCAAAAATACAAAAGTTATGACGCTATATACGTACTGTCTCTACACCTGCCCAACGAGGGTCTACACTTTCCATGTAGTTGTCCATGCGGTCAGATTGACCAGAGTTCCCGAGTGGGAAAGACATGATTTCGACAGGAGACCACAAAGCTGGTGCTAGCATTACAGGACGCAAGTCAAGTCAGAAGGGATCGAATTGGGAGAGTGAAGGCCGTGTGAAATAAGGCGACCACCAGAAAGATTCTTGGTGATACCGTGATGGTCGACCGGTCTTTTAAGTCCAGGACGGAAGTCGAGATGCAAGTACGCACGACTTTAAAGGCTGTCCCCAAGGCAGCGATCAAATGAGGGCGTAATCTGATTAACAGGCTGAGAGAGCTCGAAATGACCAGGCCAGTACCGCCGCGAAGCTGTGCCGCAAGACAAGACTTAGACATCAGATGGTAGAGTTGGAGCTCTTCTGCAATTAAGCGCCTACCATCAACAACCAAAACCCTAGTAACCTCCCCTACCAGCGGGCCCTAATCCACCTAAGCAAGCAGAAGGGCCTCGCCCCCAAAACTTGGGGTGTCGAAAGACTAGAAGCAAGCTGGCACTGCATCTCGGTTGACCCACTGCTCCGGGCGTTCGAAGAACAGCGTCGAGATCTTGGCTGGGCGGTCCAGATAGGCAGTGCAGACAACCGCCATCGTCGTTAATAATGCAATGCGTGGTGGAGATGCAGGTCAAAAGGGTTGACAGGGGTCCTTGCACAGACACAAGACGGTGGGAAACCGCGAGAGGGCTAGCATCGCCCTAGGACGGCCGCTGAGCAAAGCTTCCAGAACCACCAGCCCGAAACCCACCCTGGACGCCTACAGTACAGGTTACTTCGGTATTCTTTGCGATGGTAACACCATGCTCGTTCATGGATCATTGCAATTTGGCTCCAGGGCACGAAACAAACGGCCGCGAAGATCCTGGAAGACCACGAGGACCGCGTACGCTATATCCTCGCTTGCAGCAAGTTCAACGATGAACACTGGGGCCAAAAGGCGTTCTCTTCTCTCTTCTCTTCTTCTCTCTCTTCGACTCGAGTTCCGTTGATAAATGACGGGGGACCGTTAAGCGCTATGTGTCCATGAGGCTCTCGATCTGGGGAGGGGGTGTCCAGCAATTGGATCAGACAATCTCAAAGAAATGGCGCCTCTACCCCACTAAGAAGAAGCCTCAGGCCGATGGATAGGCGTGGATAGGCGCCTGGCACAGCGGCGGGGCATTAGCATGCAGTCACCGCGAAGACATCAACGACAACGACGTTTACGCCGCTGTCTGCTGAGCTGGGAAGCCACGTGTCTTCCAAGCATTTAGCGAGATGTTGGCGCGTGCCAGCCGCACTGCGCATGGATATGGACATCGACATGTAGGGTCGGTTATATGGGCAGCTGGGGGCTCTAATGCCATAGTCTGTCTACGGAATACTGCTAGGTAGGAGTGAGTCGAGTGACTGATGACCCAGGCAGTGGGGATTCGGTGCAACTGGCCAGAGCTGGCGCTTAATCCTGGTCAGTGACGGGACGCATACACGCAACTTTTAGGCCTGAGGCTGAAGGAGCCAAGCAAGGGCCAAAAAGACCCTAAGGACCCTAAGGACCTTTAAGGACCCTAACTGCTAATTAAGAGGGCCAAGGCTCCGAATATACGCCAGGAATCTCCCCAAACCGCCGAATCCCGGCGGGGCACGTGCACGCCGCTCCCTGCGAGTCTGCGACGCCGACACAGCCCCAGCTGGACACTACGAACAGTCAATCAGTCAGTAGACTAGATACTATTACCTCTGCAAGTGCTCTGCAACGGGTTTGCTCGGTTGTGTGACGCTGCCTAATTATTATCTGGGGGCTCGATTTGATTGACGTCCGGAGTCGACTCGGCCGGAGAAACCTGCTGCTCGCGAATTCTGGCGCCGACTGGAGAGTTCTTTAGTGCGGAGTGGCTGAGAGCCTATTCTTGTCGACATGCTGTGTCCAGGCTTAAAAAAATGGGTAAACCTGTTCCGCCATCCTACTAGAGCGCACATCATTGTCCCGCGCGGGCCAGCATATAATAAGAAATCCTGAAACTGAAGCTGCCCAATGTGTTTGTTGCATTCACAACGCCGAAATTGCTTTTAATACATGATGCCATATATAGATCCCATTATGAAACAGACCCGACCTATTTGTAGAGAGGCTGTGAACAAGAACGCTGCAAGTGCTCAGAATAGTCAAGTTGGAGATCTGCCAACTGCCATGATCCCATCGTCCAGATAATGCCTGTTGCTCAGATCTGGGGCTGTGGATCTCCGTTCCCGTCGCGGGAAGATAGATCATCAAGAACGAGCACCCTCCTCAGGTGACTCCCCATGATCCTCTACTCTCCCACCATCCCTTGGACGGCCCGAAGGATGCTCATCGAGCGTATCGTCCGCTGAGACAGAGATGCCTCGCGGTCCCCAGCGATTGCTCCTTGGGCGAGGGGGTGCGGCACCCCCCTCTCCACCGGCCTCCGGGTCCAAGGGCTCCTCTTCATCCTGGCTCGTCACCGCCCGGGAGTTTAAGATCTTACCCACAAGCCAGCTCTTCCGGAAATCTTCGGAGTCGACGATCCCGCCATTCCGCAGCTTCACGCGCTGACGCGAGTAATATACCCACGCAAAGTCAATATACAGTGCTGTTTGCACCACACCAAATACATCCGCAATCGGATCCCAGAACTTCTCGGGTCCGAAACCACGGACTAGCCAGTTCAGGATGTATAGGGCTCTGTAGGAGCCCAAGGTGAGGAGGTAATATGAGTCGATGACGGTCGGGACGGTGGTCTGACGGAGCAGCAGAAGCTGTGGAAGCACACACACGGACTCGAGAATGATGGAGAAAGCCCACATTGTCTATGATCGCCGCCGGTTAGTACGGTCCTAGGACTGCCTGCCTGCCTGCCCGACAACTTCACTTACCTCCATAAACCAGTGATGTGGATATTTTCCGTAGAAAAGAGGAATCACGATAGGCGCTCCCACCAGGGAGCCGACCACCGACCATAAGGCCAGCTTCCAGGCCTTCTCTCTCTCGCGGGTCCGCGCATACATCTTGGTCATCAAGAAGATGATGTAGAGAGATGATAGAATGTAGAAAATCTTGAAGATGACGAGATACTTCTCACGCCATTGGCTTGGGCGGAAAAGGTCTAGATACCGCGTTATGAAGACCACGGCATAGAGGATCTGTGTAAGGAGGGAGACACCTGCGCCAGTTTGAAACTAATCGTCAGTCTCGAGTCCCCGTTACTTGACTGCCAGTTCGGATATTGATAGAGAGAGCACGTACCCTCTGCGCTCTTATTCCAATGAATCGACCAGATCAATATACATTTCGACGATGCATGCGCAAGATCCCCCAAAATGCGAAAGATGTTCATATTCATCTTGGCCAAGATATATGCGACTCCACTCTCAACAACCGGTCCCCTTTCTTCTTCTGCGTGTATGTGTACCTAGGTACTTCACGACCCGAGACCGCTGCGTCTCAAGGCAGCGACCATGGAGTCAAGGGTATAGGCAAACAGATAGAGAAACGTCCTTCAGTAGATTCGAATCCGGCAGATAAATATCGCGGTTTCTGTAGTGTGGACGACGGTAGAAGATGGTATGTGTTTCACCAGGATAGGCGGGCGGCACCCAAGATCTAATAATCGAAGGTATCGTTTCCGAGCTGTCAATCACAGATAAGCGAACTTGCCAGAAGTCAGCACGAGGAAAAGTTTCAGCTCGTCGCAGTCAAAGCCGTCGTAAAGAAAATCCAACTGGTACGTAGAATGATAGGAATCGAATCTGGGGAATCGAGTCAGATGGACATCGACACATGGACAGATGCCCATCTGACCCTCCGGCGCCGATCCATTATTATTTGCGGCCTGCGGGCCCTTGCCTGGAGGCTGGTAGGTAGCTTGGCGCCGTTCACGTCACACCACGGATTGCTTGGAGACAGATCGACCAATCAGAATGGCGTGGCCGCGTGTTGTCTGGTCACGTGCTCACATAGAGAGGTTGACAACTGAACGTGCTTCGTCTTTCAAGATCGAGAATAATACGATATTATACGAATCTTTCTCCCTGGTGTTGTCTCCTATTGTAGAGACTATCAGCTGTCCTGTCTTCTTAAGGCAGTAAAGACCTCTCCGTGATCTCTCCCAAGATAGACTACAATCCAATCGACTAAAGACTGGACTTGACTTCTTCCACAGAGTTCATCATTCATAGACATCACTGTCATGGAGATAAGTGGATAACAGAAGTATATCCACATGATACTTCAAGAAGATTGAAAATTCAACCCATGCATTGCTCGGATTGCTCATTCATAACATAAGCCAACAGAATACCCATACCGTAACCTTGAACCACAAAATGTCCATAAGGTAAAAATAGAAGTGGGGAGGGGGGAGAAAGAAAAAAAAAGACGTGAATCGCCAGGACCAAGTCATAACTCTCGAAAGAGCGTCTAAACCAACTGATGCCAGACAGAGAGGCTGGGGTTAAGTAGCCGCTTCCGTAGAAATCTCCTTCGAAGGTCGAACTTCCTTCTCTACTGTCAGCAGGGCAGAAACAGAGCACCTTTCCACGGAGCTTGGTGAGCTGCTAGCTGACTTGCTGGCTGTGGATATTGGTGCAGCCCCGTTGACAGCGTGAAACCCCTGACTCATCACTGAGGACGTCATATGGGCCCCGAGATATCGATTAGGCAATCCTGGAGATCCCTCCTGCGGGCTCGGCCCTGGCGTCGGAGGAGAAGCCGCGCGGATGTTAGTCGACGGCAGGTTTGCAAAGAATGCCTCTTCGAGCTGACGGCCAGAGAATGTCGAGTCATGAGAGTACTCTGAGGCGATCAATGACCAGAAAGAGCTGCGATGTGCCTCATAGAGCGCTTGCAGACGTGCCTGGTCAATGTAATTTCGATTCCCGACGTATGCACGGGAATTTGACGTGGCGATTGAGGTATCCAAGCGGAGAGACTTCGTGGCGTCGGCAGAGGTTGACTGCAATAGAGGAGTTCCAGTTGGCTCCGGCTTAGGAAGGATGGGAACAGGCGCTCGTTGCGGTTGGAAGTGATTGGAATCGGAGGAGACGGCCTTCTGGGAACCAAGCTCCGGGCTAGATGGAGGGGAAGGCACAGGTGACAGCTGTGTGTAGTGTAGATTGTCAGGGGGATCCCTCGGGCCGGGAGTGGTGGTATATGACCCTGTAGAGGAAATCGAATCCGTTCGTCTGCGCCTGTTGCTACCGTATGACATCTGGTGATAATGGAGTCGACAAGCCAATTCAGTCTTTTTCAAATGAGCCGCGATATGTTTGTATGGCATCTTGTGCAAGCGGGTCCGAAGGAGGTATTCTTCCTTCAAGAAGTCAGCTCAAAGCAAGATCCAACAACCTTCTCAAATGGAACCACTTGCCTCTTCCTCTGTCCACGCTCTGCCCCCGCCAGTTGAAGAGACTTTTCGATGATGTTTGTGGACCCGATAATCCGACTGGCCCACGTAGCCGGTTGAAGCTGAGCGTTGGTGACTTGAAGTACCGACGGAACTGGTGAGAGTCATGGTCGGAGACATGGTGAATCTCGTCTAGAACCTCTCGATCCAATACAGTCCTGTAGAAGGTGCGGATGGGTAGATCGGAGTCGGTAATAGCAGTGTATAACTTCTCAAGGTGAGATGGGTAGCAACGGTTCAGAGTTGCCAGAAAAGAAAAGAAAGTATGGTCTTCAAGACCTCGCAATCAAACAAATTAATACAGTAATGAATGAAAACAGCCCAGCCAGTGGGGGATGAAAGAAAGTGAACAGAGCTGTGAAAGAAAAAAAGAGTCTTTTTGCGAAGTCTGCCTAGAACCAACCTGACAGGAAGAATTTCAAATCAACCTGGAAACACCGAGAGCAGCTCTTTATCTGTTTTCGCAAGGCCAGAGATGGCTGGGGTATAGGTGGTTGAGCCCCTGGCAGCTGACACATCCAATGCATGACAATTGTGTGTGGTGCCGATCTAATTACATGTTGTTTGTTTGAACGTCGGAATGGGCAGCTAGCTAAAAACATGTGGCATCGCTTCACGTTTGACATCGCATAGCGATGTGGGTTGAAAAGCTTCTAGCCTCTTAATGGTCTATATAGTCAGCTATGATGCATAAAAAGGGTGGTTCAAAAAGGATAAGGACCTTCCCAGAGTAGAAAGGCTGAGACACGTACCTGGCTCCGCAGACGAAAAGCGCGGCAGATCCAGTCTGGAATCCCCGCTTCCATTACCCATAGCTAAACAGAATGGGTATCAGTACGGGGTACTTGGTTTTGGAGAGAAGGTTGCGAGGGACGCTCGCGAAACAAAGAGCGAATTTTTCTTCGTTTCAAGATGAGCCGACTGCTATTGCAGGTCGCTTGACTTGATGAGTTGAGGTCGAAACTAACGGTCCCAAGAGGTCGGTTTCTGGCCTGAATTTGAAAGGGTGAAGATGTTTTGCCGGACATCTGAAGCCTATTAGGTAGCTTTGGATCCACCCGTAGACACAAAAGCGAAGGAAAGAGACATAGAGGCAGGACATCCTCCGGAAACGCGCCAATCGTGACGAAACAAGCCCAGATCAACTATTGCTCCGGGCACCGCGATCATGGCTGCCATGGCAGAACAATGGGTCCTGTAATTAGAACCAAAACAATGATGATTGTCTCTCAGACAAGCTCCGACACGAGTTTCAAGCTTGTAACTGATATCGTTTCCAGTTCGGTGGAAGGTTTCCCGATCGAGAAATGCCAAGGCCATCCCGACTTCCGTGCTCTAACCTGCCTAATCTGTGTTTAGGAAGGTGCGACAGCGACGTGGAATTGGGCTAAGCACAGATCAAAACACCTGCTGCGCTCCCATTGGTGATCAAGGTTAAGAAAACAAATTTCTAGAGATAGAAACGGTATGTTGTTGTCGATTTCGATATACGAGTTCCAAATATATTAGGCAGGCAGGCATTGAGCCATTCCCTTTCCAATAATCCTGCGGTGTTGCTCTCTGGTGGATTGGAATCACATGTTTTTTGATCCGTCCGTCAGGTACCTGTGCAGAGAACTCCATTTAGAAACTCTCCATTGACTTTTCAGGGACCAGCATATGTTCGCGTGAATTTGGTATTGAGTTGTTGCAGATCTCGATCGAGATCCAAATGGCACCTGAAGCAGTGGTCTGTATGAGAATAACATTAGCGTGTCACGAGTAGCGGTGGCTATCCTTACCTAGTTCAGTTGCTCAGGAGTTGATAGAATGGTACCACTCTATCAATGGTACGGAGTACTACTTCGTTCTGGTTGCCAACTATTATTTATGACCCTCGATGTTTCACCTGATCTTCCTGCCTCGCCCCACTCCCCATCACTGGTGATCTCATAGCATCCCAAGTAAGGTCGAAGCACGATGCAGTGCACTGGTAACCCTGTGTACTCTGTAAAAAGCTTAAGTGTCCCAAGACCTGCCAACGACTATCTCCGTACTTTCGCAGCGTCATCTCCGCCTAACTAGCCGTTTTGACTTACTACTCCGTAAGCAGGTTCAGTTATAACTTATATTCCTGGACTAGAAAATCTTTCTTTTCTTTTCTTTTCATTTCTTTCCATTTTCTTTTCCTTGTTTCCTTTTTACCTTCTCTTTGTCTTTCAGTCCCAGATACACCTCTTATCCTTCCATCGCTGAGGGGATTTGGACTACACTGAGCGAAACCGTTGGATCCAAGTTGACAATTGCAGATCGTAACTATATGACTTTGTTATCCCACGGCAAGATGGCGACAAAAGACGAGAATTTCGATTATGTCTTGTGACTGCGCTTTAACGTGCTGAGTATTAGCAGGGTTGCTGATTCCTGCACAGCCATTCCGGGCGGCACATTAGTCCTGCTACTGATTTGCTCGCAAATCCTCCGGGCCAATCTTGCAGCGCGTCTTCGATGAATAGGATTGGCTTCTCACCACAGATAAATTGCAGAATGACCTCTCCTGCGCTTCAAGACCCGGACAAAAAGGTGCTGCTTCGCTCTTGACTGCTGGTGTTCCGTATACTAAAATCTAGGTAACTGCCTGATCCAGAGGATCACAGACTTCCCACCCGAGGTACCAAAAAAGGTTGCCCTTCCCCGCATTTCGTACTTTTGTAAGTAATCACTGGATTTATCAAATTCAGTACTCGACGCTGGGCCCCATCGCCTTTTATGGCCTTTTGCTACTCAGGTCGCACTCCCTGCACAAGACAAGAGTTTGGCAGAAGCGTGATCACAAAGAGAAATGGAGGATCAATAGGTAATCGATAAGAAGAATAAATCCAGCGTGCAGACAGTTACGGGGCAGTAAATAAAATAGTTCCCTCGAGCGGTTCTCTTCCAAACGGGCTGTTCGATCGTTAGTTACTATTCGTTATGTCGTCCCCCGCCCGATCCGACCGTGCGCTTTCCAGCAGCGTCCAGGTCCACCGCGAGAGGTGCCTCTTGCGACTCGAGGACCTTATTATCCCCGAGTCCGTCCGGCTCTTGGCCCTGAACTCCATGTCAACCGCTGATACACACTCCAACACCATCTCATTATTATTCATGTACATTTCCATATTCTTTCCTCTCCCCTTCACCTGTCGTCAGTGGCCGTGAACCTCCCACCCCTTGCTTTTCTTGAAGGATGGGCGACAAGTGACGTGCCCCTCCTCACTCCAGCCCCTCCCGAAGCTTTCTTTGCATGTCTTGACGCCCGAGGACTAGCAGTCCACCCAGCTCGGTGTATTCTCGATTTTTGCGATCCCGTTCAGCCGCGTGCTTTGGCCTCACGGTTCCCTCACTTTGCGCTTTTGGTGCCCAGTGTCCTTGAGTGTTTTGTGTAACGCTGCTGTCAACGGTTGTCGCAAGCCCTCGGTGACTCTCAAGGGAGACGCCACTATCAGAAGGTCGCTGTTTCTCCTAGGCTCCTGTATGTACCGATGAATTGGCTGAATCCGATCGCAACATCGCGTTTCCTACAATGTCGTGAGTGCCATCTCAATCAAAATCGCCGAGTTCCCGTGGTTTGTCGTCACAACTGCTGCCTGCGTATCGGGCTGTCATGTGCCAGGCGCTTAAGCGGTCAACGGGCAACATTTCACCGGCAGAATATCTGACTGACAGCTGAACCTCGCCCAGGTCACCACCAACTTCCAAGCGGATCAAGACGTCTGCCGTCCCCAATTCACCATCACGCTCCCTAGCCCAACAGCAGGCTGCCACGCTCCCCGGATCCACACCTACTCAAGGGTTTCCCATTCCAGCACAGCCTCTACAACCCTCGAACCCGCGCAAACGACGTGCCTCGCCAGAGCAGGCACCAGCCTCAGCCATGGCCGCACCCCCCACCACTGTTGGCGCGGGCGGCGACGCGGCCAATCCTGCTGGTGGCACGACCGCCTCGGAGGCAGCGCCGAAGAAGAAGGGAAGAACCAACACACCCTGGACCGCAGAGGAGGAACAGAGATTGAAGGCGATGCGGGACGCGGGGAAAAGTTGGAGTGAGATTGCCAAGGTTGGTGTCACCAGCAGTCTTGATGGGGCCAGATTCCTCTTAACATGCTGGTAGACTTTCCCTACTCGAACCGAAGGTAGTGTAAAAAAACATTGGTACAAGGTAAGGATCCTCGTTCGCACATTCTGCTTTCCATATGCTGATTGCCGCCAGGACATGCACTACGCCGAGTTTGGAGAAGAGGAAGTGCGTAACCGAAGATCACTTCTGTAGCCATGATTTCCTTTCTGACGTATGCCATAGTCCATAGCGTTACGAGAGGCTATCAAGGAATATGAGGCCAACAAATGGAAAGTCATTGGGCAAAAAGTCGGGAAGCCCGCCAAGGTACGAAACACCCCTTACATTTATAATGCAGTGCAGTAAGGTCTATTCGTTTCATGCTAACACCATTCCTAGGCTTGTGAGCAATATGCAAAAGAGCATTTCAAGAATCTTTGAGATCGACGGGATTTTGCTTTATTCTTGATTCTCCTTTGCTCTCGCCTTTACTATTATTACATTTGACGACGTAACGACCACCGCATTCTTTTGTTTACAGGAAAAGGAGCACGGCCTTTCTCTCACTGTCAACTAGTCAAGCTCCATATTCATCAGTGGCGCGGTTTCAGTGAGTGCCGCCGGGATTTCGATTTTTCGTCCATATTCTTGGAGTTGGGGGCTGTTCGGAAGTTTTTGATTTTCGTTTCCTACCTAGTTACAGCCGTGACGGTCAGCGGGATACCTTGGGTTTGATGGAGTCTATGCGGGTCACCACTGTTGCTGGAGCATGCTTTGTTTGTTCTCTTTTAGGCACGTCATGATTCTGGTACCCGCATTTTAGCGGACAGTTTGGAAGCAAACGACAGTTACCCTTTGGATATTTTCGGCTTGTATCCTCCATTGCAGTCAATTGACTGTTGATTTGTCGAACAAGACATGAGATCAACAGATATATATATATATATATCAACCTGCGGTACGGTTTACCACCACACCAGCCACGGCGTCCAAGACGATCAATTTACGTGGCGATCCAATTGACATATGGGATGACAATCAAGAATTATCACCAAAAGCTTATCTGGCGTTGGGCCGACATGGAAAGGCAAGATCAGAAGGAGCGAGACCGATAACAAGGCTTGTAACGGGTATAACGTCACTTGGCGCGGGGCTAGCCGCTAGACCCAAACCCCGCCCACATTATTTTCTGGGGGCCCTGTGTGTCATTCTTCAGGCCAGTAGTCAGAGCTAAAGAGGCAAAACAAGATTTTAAAAGATCGAGCCCAACAGGGTCCTCTCTCCACCAGCACTCTTTCCTGCGATACCCCAAGTCGCCTGAATCGCTTCACCTGCTTATTGCCGTCGTCATCAAGGTAGGACAGCTTGCTGCGCGCATTCCTGGACCCGAACTGGACTGACGTGCTATTTGCACAGGGCCGCATTTTTCCCAGGATAATCCTGGCTACCATCGAGTACCTCCCACCCTTTTCTATCTCCTCAACAACGAGAGAGGGCGATCATGAACCTGAGTAGCGCGGAGTTGTCTCGTGATCAAGGTATCTAGATAGGTAAATATGCCTGCATGGAGACCGGTGTTCGACAAGGGCGTGCTCTGCAGTCATGTTGGGACACCTCGTCCAGGACTCTGGCCACATTTGTTGAAAACAGATGCGCCATTGTTGCCTTGGATGGATGGGGTTAGCCTATCTGCAGTTGTCGCCTTGTCGTTCTGAGATTATACGGTTGAACTTGATCTGGATAATTCCAGCGAAAGAACTCATGCACGCTTTCTCTTCCCTTTCCTTGTTTGTCTTTGTTCCCGAATTTCTGGACACCGGAGACGACAATGCCTATGTAAACGATCGGGCGGTTTTGAGGCATTGAGTCTCTTGTGCACCCAGCTGGTGGTCACTGCATCTATGGCTGTGCTAACACCGATCTATAAACAGGATGGAGCCGCAAAAAGGAATCAACGTAGCAGAGGCCAGCGAAAAGGACAATTTCACTACCTCTCCCGTAGGAGTGCCAGATAATACACTGTCGAACGATGGCACTGCGAATCGTAGCCCGCCCATCAGCGAGCGCCTTGGTGGTTATATGAAGCGATTTGAGCAACAGCTGGTCGAGTACAATCTCGAAGCTCGTGGAATTCAGCGGGTGGAGGAGAATGAACGTCTTTCTCTGACATGGATCGCGTACCTACAAGTGTTCCTATTATGGGTGTCTATCAACCTCGCAGCGAACAATATCACCCTGGGAATGCTCGGTCCGGCCGTCTACGAGCTCAGTTTTCTAGACTCGTCCCTATGCTCTGTTCTCGGTGCCGTTCTCGGCTCACTGGCAGCTGCATGGTCGGCCACTTGGGGCCCGATCTCCGGGAACAGGACTCTGGTGAGCAGTCATTGCTCCACATACACTACACGGGGCATGACTGATTTTGAAATTATACCAGGTCTTTGGACGTTACGCTATGGGATGGTGGCCAAGCAAAATCGTGGTTCTCTTGAACGTTATCCAAATGATTGGCTATTGTCTGATTGACTGCGTGGTGGGTGGCCAGATTCTGTCTGCAGTGTCGCCGAACTCTAGCATGTCAGTGGCAGTCGGTGAGTACCGAAAACACTAACATTTGCAGACGCAAACAGTTGCTAAGCCGTTTCCAGGGATTGTAATCGTTGCCATTATTAGCTGGGCGGTTGCTACCTTTGGTATTAAATTTTTCCACTACTACGAACGGTATGAGAGCCTCAAAGTCTCAACGATAGAACTGCTCACTCATACTTCTCAGTTTTGCCTTTCTGCCGCAGCTGATTGTTATTTGCATTCTGTTTGGCGTATCGGCGACGAAATATGATCTCGCAAGTCCATCCCAAGGTGACCCACGCACAGTGACTGGCAACAGGTAAGTTTATTCTCTTCCACCAGTCGAGTTATATACAGTATCTAACTGACAACAAAGGCTGTCATTCTTCTCCATCTGCTTAAGTGCAGCGATCACCTATGCTCCTCTCGCAGCGGACTTCTTTGTCTACTATCCACCAGACACCCCGAAATTGGCCTGTTTCGGCCTTACCTTTTTTGGTCTCGCTCTCTCCTTTACGATGACTTTCCTTGTTGGAATCGGGCTGGCCAGTGGCATCGCTATCCATCCGGAGTATTCTGCTGCATGGTCCTCCGGAGCGGGGGCTCTGATCGTCGAAGGATTCGGTCCTCTGCACGGATTCGGCAAATTCTGCTCCGTCATAGTCGCCCTGGGTCTGATCTCGAACACGATTCCGCCGACGTATTCCTCCGGAATCGACTTCCAGATCCTAGGACGATACGCGGAGAAAGTCCCGCGGATCGTCTGGAACACCTTTGGCGTGGTGATCTACACCGTCTGCGCCCTTGCCGGCCGGGGGTACCTGTCGGAGATTTTCACCAACTTCCTCGCCCTGATGGGCTACTGGGTGGCCATCTGGTTCGCCATCCTGATTGAGGAACGCTACCTCTTTCGGCGTAGACGGGGGTACAACTGGGCGGCGTGGGACGATCCGACAAAGCTGCCGATCGGGCTTGCCGCGTTCGTTGCGTTCTTGGTTGGCTGGGCGGGGGCGATCCTGTGCATGGCGCAGGTGTGGTACGTGGGTCCGCTGGCCAGGTTGGTGGGAGAGTATGGAGCGGATGTAAGTGACGTCTTCCTGTTGACATCGTGTAAGTATGGCAGGCCGTCGACTGACTGGATCGGCCAGATGGGCAACTACGTGGGCTTCTCCTGGGCAGGCATCGTATATCCTCCACTACGGTACATCGAACTGCGTCGATTTGGGATATAATCAGACAAAAAAAATTCCGGCACTGTGCCCTGCTCATCCAACCAACTCATCACACAGAAAAAACGAAAAGGAAGAGAAATACAATACAACCGTCTTTCACGGCCTTGAACACCAACCAACCAATCAACCAACAACGTATATACATACACGGATAATTGTACCTATTGATAACATATATTATATATTATATATAATATAACGCAGAAACCAGACCATGGAACCGACAAGAACAAGAATCAGGTATATTGTAATGTATGTACATACATGATCAATAGATAGATAGATAGATAGACTCTATCAACGAGTGGATATTGATCCTGATATGAACATTCGAATGAACACAAAGAACAAGAAAAGGGAATTCTTGTTCGTCAAAAGTTCGTAGTAACTCAAGAAGAGAAGAGAATTGCTTATATTATTGACAGATCTACCTACCTACCTACCTAGGTAGGTAACAAAACAACTGTCTAAGAGGAAATTAATTAATTAATTAGGTAAGAAAGATGCGAGAAGAACAACAGAACAGCAGGCCATTTTTTTTCTTCTCTTTTCTTCTCTCACTCTCTTTTTTTTTTCTTTTGTACGACTAAAACCGGGAGTCCCATATTTGATTCGATGGTATTTCCCTTTTCCATCCCATCCCGTTCCCCTTCATTCATTCATACATACATTCATACAGCCAAGCCCGATCGCGAACTCCTTAGGTAGGTAAACAGCGAAATTGTTCCGTTCTGTTGTTCCAGAAAAAAGACATAAATAAATAAAAATCAAGGAAAGGAAAACCTTTGCAGCAGCAGCAACAACAACCGCCTTTGTTATACTATATCATCTACTTACTCATCTCATTTCGACTATACTATACTATACGACATGGTAGACAGACAAAGAGGGAAGGGAAATAAGGAAGGAATGAAATCCAGCCTGGTAGACTGTACTGCACTGCACTGCACACGTGATGTGACAGACATATCAGATTGGAGGAACTCCTTGGTTGGTCTGTTGGTGGATTGATTTAAACGATTTTAACTGGATTGATTGATTGACAGACAACAAGCAGACCAAAACCTCCTTACTACACATACACACACAAAAAATAGGTCGATCGCAGAAGAGAGCAGACTTTTTTGAGAATGTTGATTTGATTCCGCTATTTATTTCACAACTGCCGCATTCTGCTCACTGACTGACTAAAACTGCGATCAATGCCGACTGGCTGGGCCATATGACAAAAGTATTGGAACACATTCATCGGTACCAGTATTCCGGCTTGACGTAGTCGACGAAGGTCTTGGGCTCTTCGTAGTGCTGGTGGCTGTGTGCGTGGGGGGATGCGTGGCCATCTGTCATTTTAAATGTTAGTACCAAACATCATGGCTATAGGTAGGTGGTGTGGTTAAAAAAAAAAAGGAATAAAAACATACCGGCGTGGTCGGTTTCCGGTCCAACGTAGTTCAGCTTGATGACGTTGCCGCACTCGCCGCAGCGCTCGTATGGGCGTTTGCGAGACACCTGTGGATTGACAGAATATGATTAGTCCTGACTGGCTATCGATTATCGACAGGAACGTCGTCCTGTCGGTTGCGGATTGGAAATCGATTACTCACCGTCAGCCAGACGACGTTGTGGGAGTCAGCAGGGTAGCCAGTGCATCCAGCATATTGCTCTTCACCAGCGCCGTTGACAATGATGGGGTCCTCAAAGGTGCCTATCCGGATCCACCTCCGTCAGCAGTGGCCTTGACAAGCTAATCTGCACGAATTGCAACGTGCGTGCTCCGCACATACCCTTTCGGGAAGAGTCCAGAGGCCTCATGTCGAAAACGTCAATGCCCTGCATCTTTCCGAGCAATTCCAAACGCTCCAGACCAGTCGCCTGCTCGAGATCGGTGGGGATCGTGCCGGGCTTAGCACCGGGAGCGAGCAAGTCTTCTTCGGCCTTGACCTCTATAGTCGCAACACAAAACGAGAATATTGATTAGCCTGTTGACTCTTGCCAGTAGACGAAATGGATTTGATGCGGATTGGAGGGAGTCGACTGGGCTGCCCGATCGTCCGGCGGGGCCAATGGCACCGTAAGCAGATCGAACAGTTCCCACGACTGAAAATCCAAGGCAGATTCGGGTATCAAGAAGAAGGAGAAGGTGCGCGCAAACCCTCATAGGGAATGATCTTGCCCGGGGTCGCGGGCGTGTATTTTTTGTTGTCGCCTGCAAAAAAACCAGCGAGAAACCCCGCACGTCAGCTCCAAGCATCCAGCCTATCGAAAAGGAAACATCGGCAAACAGCAAATCCCATCCATTGGAGATCCCAAAAATCCAATTGAGGGTGCAGGAGAGGGGTTCAGCGCCGGACCGACGATGGCTCACGTACAGCGAACAACTGACGATGTGAAAGGGCGCTTGGCGAGGGCCCTGACGGGCGTGCGCCGGGCGAGGACGGAAACAGTGCGTTGAGCGAACATTGTCCGTGTCCAGAGAGCTTCTCTCAATGGCGAGGAAAGAGGGAGGTGGTGGTCAGGAAAGACAATTGGAGAGGGACGAGGAAGAAAGACTCGGCCCAAGCAGAGGTGAGGTTAGATTGAGGTGCGTTGCGTGGTGAGGCCGCTCGGCCCGTTGCCGGAATGGCATGGGACGACCACAGCCTGCTTAGTCAGCATCCTCAGACCCGATGGATTTCCTCGGCTGCTGATTGGCTGGCAGAGCTCGTGCACGGAGTAGGGCTACACCCAGATCACCTGATGTCGATGACATCGTACGGAGTATCTTCATCAAAAACATCCTGACATTGCACGTGACTTCCGAAATCTACCGATAATACATGTACCGACGTAGGAAGCTTCAAAATCGGTTCTCAATCATAATGAACTCTACGATATTCCTTTCGAGTGATATTTGTTCCATTACCTCGCAGTTGGCAAGATTCCGTCAAATGTACTAGTTTACATGAACAATTCACGTCCTGAAACTACGATGTGACGATAATTACACAACGATTGTGACTACAAATCACCTCTTATAGAATTTAGAGCAAGTCGAGACTGGTTGCTGACAGGGAGACACGAGAGCAGAAGGCTGGAGGAGTCATCGGCCGATAACTCACCAAGCAGACCTGTCAAGCTAACTTGATAGATACAGGCATGCATCTGCCCACTAGGCTGCGGGTTTGAATCCTCTCGTCGAGGTGAAGCACTGCGGTGATGGCCAATGTCCTGCTAATATCTAGTTAAAGGGGATAGAGGTGGCACATAGGAAAACCCTGCTTGCCATATCATAGCCTAGGTAGCAGCCTCAACTAATCAGCTCTGAGAATTCGGGCTTTTCAATGCGAGTCTGGAGATAACCATCATAAGAACAAATGTTATTAAAATATATAAATCGAAGAGCAAAGAGATGTAGGGGGAAAACAACCGTCTTGTGGATGCCCACCAAGCCCATGCAAACATATAATTCCATTTCCCCAGGAGCAATCTAAAGCTTGTCCTGTCCTGTCCTGTAAAAGTCCCTTTTGCCACCCACCCTGCGCCCGCCACCATCACAGCGTGACTTCCAAAGTGTTTTATCCCACACCCTCATGGCCAGACCAACAGAGATACCGAGAAACAGACAGAGTGAAGACGTGAGCGAGAGTCATTAAAATGGATACCCCCAAGTCGTGATAAGAAAAGAGAACATAAGACGGAAGAAGAAGACGAGTAGAAATATATCAACAATGGTCTAATGCTGAACTGACAACGGACTCCTTGGACGAATAGATGCTTTGCTGTCGTCGTTCACTTTTCATCACGTCAAAGCGGGTTCAGAAAAGCAGTGTGAGACGAAGTGAAATGGAATAAAATTGTCCAACCAGAAGAGAAGGCTCGTAACAACATTCTCATAACTCTGCTGCCTTTGCTCGACAGGCCGCCGGAGTAAAGCCATGGCCAACCTTGGCTGCTATGATCCGCCAACGGTCGTTTTCATAGTCCTGAATGGCATTGCGAAGTCGTTGTACCTGTCAAGCGTGGTTAGTGGTGATCGACATACGTTATCTTATCTGATCGAAGCGAGGGTCTTTGGACTCTTACCATTTCGTCCGTCCAGACAGTATCCTTGGCCTTCAATTTGGTACAGTAACGAACTTGCAATGTCCCGCTCGTTCGACCAGGAAAGAAGTCAGAAATCTGCTTCCACGTCAAATTCTTGTGCTCTTTTAATTCCACCAACAACGCATCCTCCTCCGGCGTAAACTTCAACTTGGGTCCTCGTGGACGAGGCGCCGGTTCAGGCATCCCAGCCTGACCAACCACGCTCGGGAGGCCCGACGGCACCGAGGGAGGCATCATATCCGCGGACTGTTGAGAGGGATGGATAATGGCCTGAGAGGGAAGCCGGTGGTGATGGTGATGTGGTTGTGGTTGCTGTTGTTGCTGGTGTAAGGGCGACGGCGCAAAGGCGTGTGCGGAGTGCCGGCGCTGCGATGAAGAGTCGCTCTGAGCAGACAGCAGCAGCTCTGGCGATTGTGTTCCTTCAGCATGCGCATCCGGTGGCAGCATTTGAAGATGGAGCTCCAATCGACGTTCGTCCTCATGTCCCTCGTCGCCATCATCCGGCCGAGGACGCTTCCCCGCACGCGGCGACCGGAACTGGAGGGGGGCAGGACCATAGTGAGACGAGAGTGGTGAGGGGACCATTTGATGTGGATTGAGGAGGACGGGTTGATGATGAACATCGGGGACGACAGGATGCGTGGCCGTTGTTTGGAGCGCGGTTGGAGTTGCATGCTGATGTTGCTGCTGGTGAAACGCGGAGTGTTGCGCACCACGGGGCGCAAACGGCAGTTCGGGGGACGCCCCATGGTGCACGACCTGGGGTTGGTTTGACTGATAGACAAGCAGGCCTGGTTGTTCTTGAGCCTTACAGTGCTGCTCCTGGGAGGAATAATCGATGGGGTAGTTTCGATATGGATCCGCCAGTGTCGCGGCCCTCACATTTGGCAGCTGCTAGAGCTTTGTCAAGCTCTGGCAGGCTGCCAAAACCATAAACCGAGATGAGAAAAGAAAAGAGTTTGACTTGGCTGACACGACGCCGGTTCTGCGGATGGGCAGATCAGGAGGGGGTGTGTCGCGTGTGTTTGGACTTATGATGATTTGCACTGTGACTGGAGAGCAGGTGAAATAATTGTACTGGTGGAACGACAGTCGAGAGTATGTATAAGCATACCGCGCGAAAGAGCCGAGACCAAGGGCGCCCCCGCCCTCAGAGAAACCGCTAGTCCAACTGGTAGGTCGAGTAGTCTATAAGACTGATGTTAAGGTCTGGCACCTTGATATATGGCAAAAAGTTCCGTTGAAGACGGGTCGAAAAAGATTTTGGGCAGGCCCTCGTTCGTATTATAGCCAGCTAACAAGCCCGGACCACTTCCTGTTAGCTTGCTGGCGGCAAAACATCCACGCATTGAAAAGGTAAAGCGCCGAGGCACAGGCGTGGCAGATGCCATTCTCCAAAGGCTGAGATGGAGATCCTCCCGTACACCAGGATCGTGGCGGCACAAAGTCGTCATCAGCTAAGAATGGAAAAGGGGAAAAAAGGGGATCAACCCGCAGCTCTGGGACGATGTTATGCGATCTTTGAGGCTGAGCAGAGAGACATATGGGACTTGGCAAAAGCAAATCGATCCATTCCCACCCGTCTCTGGGGAAGCTGCCGTTATTGGCGTATGGACCGAAACAACAGCATCACCGGAACTGTTAATACACTAACTGGGGAAATAAGCATCATTCTGGAAGCCCCCTGGAAGGCTGCTAACAGACGAGAGTCGTGGAGAAACCGATGGTAAAAAAAAATCAAACTTTGGGCAAAAGTGCCCGCTACAGGCAAAAGGTTATTACCCCTTTCCGTTTTGAAAGCGAAGGACAGCAATATCGTGTGTTGTCTCTTGTTTCAATGATAATACTCCGTACAACAGATTGGCTCAACGGAGCTATTTTCGAAATGATCAGGACCTAGAAGATGGGCAAGTGGGCCACGCGATAGCAAGGCGATCCAAACCAAACTCGACAATCAGGGTGGACACACTAACTTGCAAGCTGGTTTGCATAATTATTATCAATCGATCGACGAGCGGTTTCCCCCTAATTCTCACTCATCACCGCCTGGGTTGGATGAGCAAAAAAAAAGGAACCATCTATTTACGCCGTCCACATCGAAGCACCGGTCAACCGGATGAGTAAGTGGGTCGGGGATCGCGCGGCCGCCTCGAAGGTGCAGGATGGTGTCGAGTCGTCGACGGACTTTATCGAGGCAGGCCAGCGGCCAGTCGACTAGCTGATGGTGGCTGCCAAAAAGACTAAGCCATCCCAACGGCCGGAAACTACTTTCAGCAACGGGCAAAGACGATCGGGGATTTCTCGCACCACAGTCGGTGGCCTAGCCGATGTGGCTCTCAGTGGGGTTCATCATCGCTGCTCCAGGCAAGCATAACATATCCTTGTATTGCCCTGGGCCGGATCGCGGTGCCGCTCCACAGACGGCGCATCTATCATTCGAGTATTATCCGACTGCTCGGTGCCCGTATCGTACGGAGTATGGAGTACGGAGCAGATGGCCGTAATACCTGCTGCCCTCACAGATGAAGAAGTTTGCGGGAATCAGATTCAGGGGTGTTTCTCTCCAGAGGCATCCACCATCACAGCCCATCTCTGATAGACGCTCCGTGTCTCTCAGGCACACTGGTCCTAACAAGGTCGATGATTGATGCCACATGGCTGTTCTGGATTTTTTTTTTGCTTATTCTTTCTCACGGCTGAGTAACCTCGGTAGTGGAGGAAACGTCGCGAGAGAGAGAAAGAGCGCGCTTCATATGGTGCGGAAATTGTATTGATTTCATACGCAGCCTCCACGCTCTCATTCATATTCCTGGTCTCTTGCACCTCCAGTTGTTAGTAGTTACAGTACCGTCATGATGATACAGCCATACGGTGATGCAGCAGCTGACCGTCTCACCAGGAGTGGCCATCAGTGAAAGCCACTCTGGCAGTTTGGAGGCACAGCGTCACTACTGACGGTCGTTAGGGGCGCCTTGCACCCTGAAAACAGAGCACGGGGGAGAGAGAACGCGTCGAGGACTCAACTGATCAAAATCAGCCAGCGCTGGGGGAATGGTGTCGCGAGTCTGGCCTCTGGAGCAGTGGTTGTCTGGGGATGGAGGTTCGCGGGTCCCACTTGGACACTTTTCGACAGGGGCGGCGATCTGCCTCCGTGATCCGGAAGGACCGACCCTAACACTAGCACGACGTTACCAGGGTGTTATACTCACCTAGTCGCCTAGGCTCCGTCCCAGGGGGCAGGTTCCCAGGGACAGGAGATGCTAGCTGTGGGCTTGCCTACCTAGGTAGGTAGGTACCTACCTAAGTACGGAGTGCTAAAATTTGGCTGGAATCCGCTGGGGTGGTGGCCGTCCTGGGCTAAATATTAGTACTGAGATGCCTCCGAGCCTAAACATCCACAATGCGGTCATCGATCGTGCCTTGTTTCTCCTGTACTCCGTAGATCGCGGCAGGGGAGAGCTCCCCGAAGGAAATCGATTCCTGATAGTCCGTATTCCCGTCGCGGCAGCTTGCTTTTGTCGCGTTCAACCTTAGCCATGATGCCGTTGTGAATTAAGCCATTGTTGTTTATAATCCGCTCAATTATAGCCCGTAAATCGTAATGCGCTCCGAAATCAGACCGATAGTACCTCAATAGTCTCAAAAAGGTGCTGGGATGATGTCTGTACGGACTCTACGGAGGATGGACCATGTGAACACTCCGTAGGTTTATTCAGATATCGCCGAGGAAGAACCACGAGTCCTCGACGGGTCATTCCGGAGTCCCTTGGAGTCCCTTTTTTGTCTTTTTTCTGATTTAATTTTTGTTGAACCTCCTTGATTTCGGACACAACGGTCCTACTCCGTAGTTTACTAGTCTGTGCACTCTCTTTTCATCTCCGCTGACCCGCAATGTTTATGCTGCGAGGCCATCTATTCCCTCTAGAGTCTAGGATCGATTTCATTGGTGACCACACGTCCGGGTTAATTTCCTCGTTGTTTATGCGGTCCCTGACGGCTGACTCGACGGATACTATTTTTAAACGATGGTCTTCGATATGGTTGAACCCGAATACGCGGTACGCGCGTTTGGTGCTGTTTGTCGTGAGGACCCTTTTTTTACCTATCCTTGAAAATGGTTTCTATTATTATCAATCCACGATTGCTAGTGTATGCTCTCCCTGCCCCTTTTTCATTATGCCGCCATGCTTTTTCCAAAACTGGCATGAGCCCCTAGTTGAGTAGAGATCGGGAGATAACGTTCAGAGAATGCGACATGCCTAAGGTACGGAGTATACAGAGCCTATCGCAGTCCTTTTATTCAATAGATCCCTGTTCCGTGGCTCTGTTAATTCCACCAATCGCATCTTCACGCTTCATCGTAGATATGTACGGAGTACTCCATACAGTACATGCTAGGTAGGTACTCCGTCCTCCGTACCTAAAAGAGACTTACTTCACTAAGCTTCTTTTTTCATCCGAGAAAAGGGATCTGCGGAAGGGACCAGATATTTTCCTTGCCCATCGATAGGCTCGCTAAGCGACGAGGTCACGAGAAGCCGAGACCATGGGAAGCCAATCTATACGGAGTATTTTGCTATTAATAAGCAAGATCTTTTGAGCTTAATATCGATTTACCACTTTCCTCTCCACACTAGGTAGGATATTTTTCACTTTGTTGATATCAATTAGATCTATCTCGTAGTTCTCATGAGAATATCCTTTCCAAGTCGGGATATCATTCACATGCGCGCTCAATTCTAGCCCCGATGACAGTGACAATGTGATGTCTTCGACAGGGATACCCAGGTATGAAGATAGAGTGCATATCCTAGTAGTAGCATTGTAGTAGTCCATGACTCCATCCATTATTGGCCAAGTTTGTCTGCATGTGGGGGAGACCACTAAGGTTGACCGGAACTTGGACCCTCACCCAATTGAAGTTTATTGAACCCAGGTGGCAATCGGCAGTTGAGTTGCCTCTTGCCATCTGCAATGCAATGCAACTCAGCCACAGCTGCCACACTCCCCCCCGCTCCACAGTCCACACAACAACAACCCTTAAGTTTTTAAGTTCCTAACGGCTGTCAAGTGTCACTACTGCCGGGTTCAGGGCCGCTGCAGGGCCAACCAATAGTCTGATAATTCCTCCGATTATACATAATGCATGGAATATGGCACCAATCAGGTGTCAGGAACCCCGGCACATCCTGCAGAACTATCAGGTATCTATCTATTTTAGGTATCAATCTACGGAGGGCACCACTGACGCAAGACAAAAAAAGAATAAAAGTTTACTAACCAATGCATTGCAGCATTATGTGTCTCACCACGAGGCGTTCAAGCAAGTGATTGCGTCGATGATTCGTCTTGCATATTGGCACGATTTTACGGAGGTGGCGATGAGGACGGAAGTTGTCCGATATCTCAAGGTAACTCCAATTACATTGACGAAGTCTCGTAAACTCGGGTGCAGGCTGCAATACTACGATAATTCAGACTCATCTGGAAATAGTACATTGCATAACCATAACTATAATGAATTAATCATACAAGACAGGATTATTTCTTATCACACTCATCTTATTCTCCTCCCATCAGTTAACTTGCTCATACAAAATTCATATAACGAGATTCAATACACAGAAAGAATGCCCCAAACAACGCCTGTGGTATCCAATAACACAAGACAAGAAAATTTTTTCTCCGGTAGTCATTGCCCAAACTCCATCTATTCGAAGACGTCGCTCCGGTCCACCCAGATATCTTCCAGCTCGGCGAAATTCTGGAAGTGCAGAGGGCGATGCTGGTCATCGTAGAAACGCTGTGAACCAAGTTAGTCAACAGTTCCTTAAGCAAAATGCATGCAAGAAGAAAACTTACCAATGGCGTGTCGATTTTAACGTAGACAGGTCGCTTCTCAACACTTCCGAACGAGCTTCCCATGAAGCTGTAGTTCCAGACATTGTCCTCCGGAACCAAGAAGTAGCCGCGGATCCGGTCACTCAGCAGGAGCTGGCACTTCTCACCCATGTTGGTCGAGAATCCCTGAGGCTGGTCAGAGGTGGTGTCTTTGTTCTCTGCACCCCACTTGTAACCCTGTGGCGTCAGAGCCCAAGCCGCCAGCGAGACTGATCCCGGAGTGAAGGAAACCGTCATGGTTACCGTCTTCTTGTCCCACGACGGATGTGCGTTCATCAGTCGGGCGTGCTGCGTAACATCCTGAGCCGTCATGTACTGCGGCTCGTTGCCGGAGAGAGTGTGGATGATACCCAGAGGTTCCAGGCTGTTAAGATACTCGTGTTGCGGCAGCTGTTGTGGCAACTGAACATCGCGGGTATTGCCAACTTGAGGAACCATCACGATCGTGCGCACCTCCTTAACCTGATCGTTGTCAGGCGGTGACTTGCCATAAAGGTACCCGGCCACCTGCACTCGGAGATCGGCAATCATGATGAATCGCTTGAGGATGTTCTTGGGCATAACGTAAGTGTACCCTTCCTCGCGAATGTCATCAGACGAGATGTAGATATTGTTGGCTCGAGTGCGGAGGTTGGATGTGGCAATTGCACGCGTACGCCACTCGGTCTTCGACGCAAAGGACTGCTGTTCGTACTGCGAAGTGGTCGTCACGATGATCTCCTCTCCACGAACGTTCTGGGTCTTCGTCGTCACCGCGGTCAGTTGCTTCTGCTCCTGTTGTTGCTTCTCGATTTCGGCCGCCTGCTGTCGCTGCAGAGATGGAGCGCTGATTTCCATACCCAGGATAATGTCCCGGACTTCGCTGCTCGTGAGACTCTGCACATTGACGTTGTTCTTCTTGCCGTAATCGTTCAAGATGAGATCACGCAACTGCACTTCAACCTTGATCCACTCCTCATCCGACAGGGACGGCCAGATATGGTGCTCCTGGGTGATGACCGACTTGTCGGGTCGGAGAATGATCTTGGTCTTATCCGGGTTGACGTGAAGAGCACGGAGGATCAGAATCAACCTGGAGAAAGCAGTATACGGCGAGATCGACTTCAGCCACTCGTCATAAAGGTTGAAGAGAACCATCTGAGGCTCAGTAGCTCGCAAGATCATGTCTGCGAGCTTCTCGACCTTCATGGCGGCCTGGAATGGAAGCTGAAGTTCCGAGGCGCGAATGGAGATGTTGGGGAAGTCGAGCAGGTGAACTTCAAGAGGATCCAGAAGACCCTTGCGAGTGACGATCAACTGCTTGGGCTGCTCCTCAACCGGAAGAGACCGGATGAGCGCTGCCACTTCTTCTGCCGTCTTCCACTTCGCCAGCTGACCGAGACGCTTCTGACCCGCCCAGACACTCGTGTGGATGATCTTCAAGAACAGCTGTCCAGTGCGCGGGTTGAAGATGAAGATCGCTCCGTTGATTGGCTTCGTGGTCAAGTTACCCTCGAAAGTCTTGTGAATTGTCACACGGTAGACGTTGGTATCATCGATGAAGAGCTGAATTTGGGGACTGAACAGTTCAGAGTAGTTCTGCGAGTTCAAGAATTCTTGGTTGCTCTCGGAAGCATAGAGCTGCAAGCCCTTGCGAATACGTTCTCGCAGAACATACAATGCCGGGTTGGCCTTCATGATCTTCGCCATGGCCTGCTGAATAAGAGCCTTCAAGCCAGGGAAGTACTGGCCGTACGCAGAGTAGAGGTTGTAGGCGAGATCAATTGCGATCATCAACCCGGTGGCAGACGGGTAGATACTCATGCTGTCCGTGGTGTAGTCGAGATACTTCGCACGGACGTAACGCTCGATGTCGTGAGAATCATAATCTCCGTATCTCAGTTGCACGTCAAGCCAGAACTTGTTCGTGGTCGTCGGCTCAATGACATCTTTCGTATCGAACAGAAGGGACGGCCGGGTAACATTCCACTTGTTGGTCGCGAACAAGAGAATATCAGCACATGAGCTGTTCATCTTGTACGACTTTCGCGGGTGGATAGTCTCCTTCTGAACGGCTTCGATGCCCAACGCTTCCAACTCCTGGTCGAAGACTTGGCAAAGATCCATCACAACAGATTCGTGGATCTTCTGCCACAAGTGGGCACGGAAGATCTGAATCAAGGAGATCTTCAGGGTGGGGATCTTGCCGTGCAAGAAGATACCAGTCAGATCGAGTTGGACCTGGAAACCGACGTAGACGTTGGCACGGTTAATCGTCGGCGACCACCAGAGAGTAAAACGACGGTTGGGAATCTGGTTGAGACCGGATCTCTGAGCGTTGGTCAGTTTCTTGAACTTCATCGATTCTTCGAAACCGGACGCTCTCTCCCAGAACAACCCTTCCCATGATGGGAAAGCAGTCGCCTTGAAAAGGGTATGCTCCAGGATCGTTTCGACACCACCGAGCGCTTGAATAACATCCGTACGGTAGGCGTTAAGGTTCCACAGCTTGCCATCGTGTCTCTGGCTTGTCCACCAGAATGGGTTGCTCTTCATGATTTGGTACTGCTTGAACTCCATCCTTGTCCGGAAGCCCTTGTCAAAGCTCAACGTGCTGCGATCTTTCTGGAAGAGGGTGTTGATTCGTGGAAGACCACGATCCCAGCTGTCCTCCAGATCCTCCAGCGTCAAGCGTCTGTTCTGCTGGTTGGCTTCTTGTCGCTTCTGAGAGTACTCCATCCAAACACGCTGGGAGTCGATGAATTCAGCCTCCCATGGGATGATGTAACGGAAAATGTTTGGAATCAACGTTTCCTCATCATGCGACATACCGGCACGATAATGGGTGACACCAGTATCAGTCTGCTTTGACCAGCGCTTGTCGCTAGCAGGGATAAGGATGTGAGAACCAGAGATCATTCCCAGTCCTCCAAGCTCCTTCGGCGTGTAGAAGACTGCTGGAGGGAACCTCGAGGGCATCTTAGAGTTCAAGCCGATCTTGACTCGAGTCTGGATCTTGGTCTCACACTTGACGATAGTGTCCAGCAGGTTCACGGTCGACACAGCAGCCTCGCGGTAATAAGTAAACAGCGCGATCAAGGCCGTGTTCCACTTGTTCGCAATCTTGGTGAATGTGGTCGAGCCAGAAGACATCAAAATCTGACGAATGCGGTTGTTGAACTTTTGAATGTCTTCTTCCGTGACCTGCAAGAAGGCATACGCAGTCCGTTCTTTGGTCGTGTTGTCAACCAAAGACCAGACACTGTCCTTGACGGAGAACTCGTCATTCTGATTGCGGATCTTGGGAAGGATGCGAACCTCAAACCCGCACATTGAGAAAAGCAGGTTAGGGTTATCCTTGCTGTACACGCTGGCAAAGGTGTCATCCCACTCAATGGTGGTAATCGATCTCGGCAGCCGGTTCTTCAGATCCCAGAAAACAGCTCGACCAAGGTTCACATCATGTCGCATCAGACGCATTCGAGAGTCTCGAGGCCAGCACTTCTTGTTCTTGTAGCCAATGACGTTTTCAAAGTTAGGGTCTGGATTTTCGGTCAAGAACCGCTGGATCAGATCTCGAGATTCGTCAGCAGTGAACCTGAAGAACACCCAAATCCTGTCAATATAGCGGGTGTAGAGACGGATCGGGTGTTTGGTTTCAGTCGCACGATCCTTGAACTGCAAGAAATCGTTCGGGCTCTGAGGAGGACCGGCCAGTTCACTAGCCCGCTGAAGACCGAGGAGCAGAAGATCGATAACCAGGCCGTAGTATTGGAAGACGAAACCAGAGAACTGGAGACCACGAATCAAACCATAGCTGTTCGTATGGTTCATGTCCTTGTAGTTCAGCTGAACGTTGTTCTTCGAAGTGATGTAATCGGCCAGGTTGTGGTCCATAATCAAACGAAGGAGACGGTTCAGCAAAGTCAGATCGATCTTCTCGTAGACCTTTGAGAGCTTGGTCTCAATCATGACATTCGTCTCTCCATCGGCTGTTTCCCAGACATTGGAAAGATTGTTGATACCTTGACACCACTTGTAGACGAGCAGAGGAGGAACTTCGGAATCGGATGGTTTGATCCAATTTGGGAACAGATGCCGCTGTTCGGCCTGGTACCAGAGATATTGATCGAGATACGCGTCTGTGATCTTTTCGATAGGTTCAACGTCGTAGACTGGATTGATATCGCTATAATTATCGTTCATGTCGATTCCCACCTCCTTGAATGCGCGCTGAGTGAGAAGGAACCTCTTGATTCTGGCCAGTGTCGTTCCGGGAGAATCATATGCCTGTTCAATGAGGGCAAGTTCCTCTCGCTGGCTCTGGTTCAACCGACCCTTCACAGAATAAGACTCGCGGAGGCGTTCCAGAGCAAGGATCAAGATCTTGGTATCATGTTTGTAAGAGACGCTGGGGAAGGGGATCGGAGAGAACTTGCGAGACTCGAGCCAATGAACGGTAGTAGTGTAGATAGCAACTGCTTCCTCAGAGGAAACATAGGGGCCATCCTTGAGGTAGTTGTGTTGCCGCTCTTGCTCAGCCTTGAGGTAAAGCCGAGTCAAACGCCCAAGGTTCTTCTTCGCGACCGTCTTGTCTACTGTGGCACCTCTGCGGATTCTCTCGCGGTTATAGTGTGCAACAGAGATCCACCAGTCAGCCTTCGCCTTGACGTATCGGAGGATGATGTTCTCAATGGGAGCAGGAAGCCCGGGAACCTTCCAAGGAATATTACTCTTCCAGCATCTCCACGCCTCAGAAAGGTGTTGCAGAACAGTGTTGACCTTGTTCTGCTTGATACCTTCAGGCATCATATCCATGAGATCGGCCATGACCGAAGCACGGAGTTCAAGATCGAAATGCGACTCAACCCGCTGCTTCGTAACAGTCTTGGCAACACCCTTGCTGTGGCGACCCTCGAACTGACGAGAGAGCAAGTTCCCAAGCCATCTCTCCAGAAGAGGGATGATACCGCGCATGAAAAACAGCCAGACCCGCCACGCCGGGGCCCAGAAGCCGCAACCTGGTCCCTTGCCAACCGGCCCGGAGTTGAACCGATAGTAAATCAAATGCTTCAGATCCTTGCAGGATCGAATCTGATGCATCAACTTGTATTTGTAACGGTACATACCGGTCAGCTGTCCGACGTGGTTGAAGGCGTAGAGAATACCATCGGCAAGCTGGAAAGAATCGATGTTGCCGAGACGGTATTGTACTTGCGCATCAACGATCAACTTGGTCAAACGCAGGATCTCCCTCATCAGATGGAACGCGTTTCCAAATCGAGACTTCTTCCGTTCCTTAGTCGTCAGGGTTTTAACTGGCTTCAGGTTAAAGTTGTAGTCGAGGTGCAAGTATGTCAGATTCTTGCGATGGATTAAGAGGTTCAGCATGTTGAACCCCTGCCGACAAACTTGGAGACCTGCTTCCACCCAGTCGATCGTTGTCTGCTGGAAGAACTTCGTGCCTTTCAGTGTCCTCAACAGGTTCTGCTTGTTTTGGGCCTTCGGCCTCTTCTTGTGAAGCTCATTAAGCACATAAGTCTTCAGAAGTTTCTGATAAGAAACCCGGACTTTCACAGGTTGACCCTGAGGACAGTGCTCAAGATACCATTGCTTGACTAGCGGCACATCCTGTGCCCTAACCATCCTGCCTGATCGGCGATCGAAGGGGTATGGAGCCCACCAGAGAGCAATGCCAGAGGCCGTCTCGCTGGTGTAGAGCTCTTCATCAGCGAGGAAAGGCTGCATATCTTCCGGAAGTTCGAAACTCTCATCTTCGTTGTTCCCGGGTCCAAAAATCTCATCCTCGTGACTAACGGTGAGATTTCGAGGCGCGACCGATCGGGAAGAGATGGGGTTGATGACGGGGTCGAAATAGAAGGCCGGCAGATTCGGATCCTCGGATCGGACATAAACGACTTGAGGGTAGGAATACCAAGAGACCTTCACGCTTCTCGGTAGCGAATTATATAGGTAGGGAAATGCAACTCGATATTCCGTTCGGATGGGGGAGCGGAAAATGATACGGTCAATTGCATTGAACTCGCCGAAATCCTCGTCGTTCGGGTCGATGTCCTTGTAAAGTGGCTCGAATCGAGGACCTCCCGGAATCGCCACATTGAGGGCCTTGGCGGTCAGGAAACTGTTGAGGTCAAACATGTGGAAATAGTTCTTGTCCACAACGTCGCTCAGCAGCTGGTGGCTCAGTCGATATAGAGTCGCCATTTGTGGAAGCGTCAAATTCCACGTCTTATAACTAGGGCCATTCACATGCGGTGTATCGAGAAGCGGCCTATGATCGTAAAACCATTCGTACACCGGAGCATCTTCGTTCTCGTCGAGCTCCATCTGAATAGGCTCCAGAGGCTCGACGTCTTCGATATTCTCTGACCAAGAAAGAGGAGGCTCCTCATCATCGAACGGTGGGAAGCGCATCCGCTTGAAATGTCGGCGATCGGCCTTCTCTCGTCTCATGCACACCCACATGGTTGCCCACTGGGCGTGGAAGACCGGCTCGATTACCCTGGGAATCTCGTTCACGAGAGTCAGGCAACCATTGACATGGTAAAGCACCTTCACCTCTCGAGTTGACTCCCAAGGCATAGGCATATTCTCCAGAAGTTTCAAGACGGCATGCGGCATGAATTTGAGGGCGCCCAAATAGCTGCGCTTCTCGCTGCTGAATTTCTTCTGCGACACGTCGCCAATATCCTTCACGATCTTTCGCAGATGCTCAGGCGGCATATCTGCCTTCTGTGTCTCCACGAAGCCGCCCTTCCTCTTCTCCCCAAAACGGTTGCGTTGAGTCCGCAACCACTCTGTCTTCTTCTGCGCGAACTTCGCGACTTTGGGATCGGCAGGAGGCTGATAGCCTGGAGGCGGCGGCGCCATCGGCATGGAGGGAGGAGCTGCAGAGCCCCATCCCGGAGGAGGAGGTGGTGGTAGGGACGCCATGATGGTTGTCGTTGATGAGAGACCCCTTCCTTGGTGAACTTGCGATATCAAACCGTGTCAGAGCACGGCGATCTCTGCATCGGATCTGTCCTCGCGCGATGGATCAGAGGGAAGATCAGAATGCACGAGATAGCAAGCTCGAGAAGAGATGGACAGCCCGGGAGATAGGAAGTCAACTGTTAGATGAACCCCTTCTCACAACGGGTGATGGCGACGACGGGAGGAAGGAAGAATCGATTCTTTCCTGTTTGCTGCGCGACACGGCGTTGCTTTGTAAAGTTGCAGGCGGTGGCGGCTGAAGGCCCGTTCCGCGCTAATCCAGTTTGGGTTAGTGCAAATTCGCCAAACTCGCTAGCGCGGCTGGCGAGGGCTTCGCGAAAACGCCCACACAAAACTGCCTCGCACTTGGTCAAATCGACGAGGTTAACGACGACAACCGACAACGCCGCTGATTCCCCGAACTCCTTGTCACCCGATCGAGAGATTCGAGGACAGTCACAATGGCGAACAACAGATTGCAATACGTGAGTGATCAGCCCTTTCTATCGCTGCAAAATGTTGAAGTTTGATGCTAATATGGATTTTGTCACAGCGCCGGCGGAACCCGTACGTCTACCCTCTATCCAGACGATCCGTCTTTACGACTTCTCAGCAGACATGCTAATAAGGCGATTTTGCGTGCAGGTACAACACGAGGTCCAACAAGGTCCGCATCATCAAGACTCCTGGCGGCAACCTTCGATACCTTCACATCAAGAAGAAGGGCACCGCCCCCAAGTGCGGTGACTGCGGAATCAAGCTCCCAGGCGTGAGTTCGGCCCTTGAGAAGAGTTTCCGTTGTGTTTATTATTCGACGATTGTGAATCGGGTTCCATCCGCGTCTAATTGACAGTGGATGCGAAATCATCGAATATTGGACCTTGGTGGTGTTATTTGCTGGAGAAGACTGACATTCTTCTCTCTTCTAGATTCCCGCTCTCCGACCCCGTGAATACGCCCAGGTTTCTCGTCCCAAGAAGAACGTCTCTCGCGCCTACGGTGGTTCCCGCTGCGGTAACTGCGTCAAGGACCGCATTGTCCGTGCCTTCCTGATTGAGGAGCAGAAGATCGTCAAGAAGGTTCTCAAGGAGACGCAGGAGAAGGAGAAGCTTGCCGCTAAGAAGCGCTAAGCAATAAATACATAAGATGAGATAAGGTGTTGGGGTTAAGGGAAAATGGATAATGGGTAGAATCGGGTGGTGACGAGAATTCACGAAAAGATGAAGATGAAAAAAAAAAGTGCTGCTGGTAATTGACCCTGATTGATGGATAACGGTCATTGCCATGCGAGTGGGAACATATCATCTCATCCTGCAGCAGACAGACTTCGTGATCAAAGTCACTTTGTTTTTTCTACACATGGGTTGACCTTGGGCGAATCTGGGCGAGCTTTTCCGAGGGTCTCCATTTCAATGGGATGGGACCGGTTGTCTACAGTTACTCCTCGATATGAAAAGTAAAAATATCCATTGATGAATTTCGTTTGCATTGTTCCATTCCATTGCTGTGAATGACTTATCGAGTACTGAGGATGCTATAAAATCTCTTTATAGCGACAACAGGGATTTTTTCACTCGCGCAATTAGTTACTGCAGACCTCAAATCCAGGCATGAATACCCTGCCAAATTGGAGGATGGGAGCATGCCTAATGCTTGAGCCAGAGTCTCCAGGTTCTTCTGTTGGGGAGGACTTCCCTGGAAGGTGAGAATAACTTGAGATAAGGTATTCTGAGTCTATGGAAGGTGCAGATATCCATGGATAGGCACAGTGAGAAGCAATCGCCGGCTTATATATATAACAATATAACAACATGCCAGTAGGAATAATCAGTTATACTTTCATTATACTTTCAGTTTTGCTGGGCATATATATTTCTGCACTGTGAATTAATAACTAATAGGCTGGTGAAACCCGAACCCTTTACCCAACCTATAAGATATATTATATATTATAGTCCGGCATGGCTGACCTGTTTATCCGCCCTGTATATATAAATATGATTGATTGATCCAGTGAACAGTTAGCGTAAGAGTGAACCCTACATTAAAAATCCATCTTAGCTGGTTGGCCTTGACACCAAACCCATTCACTTGGCTATAAATGTATGTACATAGAGTACCTACGTACAAGGATGAAAAGGGTAAAAGTTATCCAGGGTAATCCTGGCAGCTGTTATCGAAGCAAAGCATAGACTCTTGGCGATGTTGATACTACACATCTTTTCCTCAGATCAACAACGGGAAGAGTTATATTTTCCGATAACTTTACCACCCCACGGGGAAGGGTGGCGGACCGACGAATCTAGGAATACTCCGCTCCGCAACTGATACAATACAATACGATATAGGAGATAGGCGATAGGAGATAGAGATGGATTTTTGCCTGCATCTTGTGTATTATACAAATTAAAAAGAAAAGAAAAAGAGAAAAAGTCGCTATGTGTAAATTGTCGCTGGCGCTAACATATCTGGAGGATTGAAATGATAAATTCCAGAGCAGGTTGCAGAAGGGGATCTGGAATGACAATGACAAGAAGAACGGGGGAAAAAGGTTAAAAAGATGACACACAGCTCCCGTTGTACATACGAGGAATAGTTGAGACACGGAAGGTCTCTTAACAGGAAGAAGAGACTGAGCAACACGACACCAAGTGTTGAATCTTCAGGGTCGGGCGCAGGATGGACTGGTGGAAGCAAGGCTATGTCTATGTAGGTTATTCGGACGGATCAGAACATCCAAAAGTAGCGGTCGATAATGAGATGGTCCAAAGTTCTGTAAGCGACGGCACAGGAAAACCAGAAACAGGGCCCTGCTGATCCAGGTCGATAACCTGGTGGAGAGTAAGATCATGAGAATAACAAGATCGGCCGATGCTGTGATCGTCTTGACTGGCGCGCTGTACCTTCTCAGCGGCCTTGGTGGCTTTACCCCCCTTGGCACCGGAGCGCTGGCGTTGAGAAGCCGGATGTTCCAACCTGATGGATTTCTTCGGCTTCCCGTTGCGATAACGCGTGGTGGGCTCTACGCCGCCATTCCTGATGGCATCGTCTGTCAGCCTCCAGAAGCTGTTCGCCTTCTTCCCTGTCGTCGGAGACTCTTCCCTCACAGCTTTGAATGCCTGTTCTAACCGGATTTAGCAATTGAACTAGGTACCTAATCAGCTCAAGAGAAGAGACATACGGCGTTCATGGATAGATTATGGCGGATGCTGCTTTGCCAGGCTTTGGGCCGTGGACCTTTGCCCTTGGCCGTATTCTTTTCAAACCAGCTGTAGATGTCCTGCAGAGACAATCTCATTCCAGGAGCGGACTTGAGGGCTCGATAGATCAGCTGTGAATACGGAGGTTCGTTTTTCTCGCTTTCATCTTCTATGCCGCTGGCCACATCGTCTTTGTGTGGCGCAGGATGGGATGTCGGGGTCGCTGTGCAAGCAGAATTGCGCCGTCCAAGCGGTTGATTTGATGAATCCGTCAATGCAGGCGTCGGTGGTTTGATACTTGTACTATCAGAGTAGAATATGGAGTTTTCAGGTGGCTGACATTTCTGCGGCGAAGAAACAAGGCAATAGTTTCTATTACTTGTAGACGTGCGCAGAAATCCAGTGCTGTCTGATAAAGAGCCCTTGTGTGGTTGTTCATCGAGACTACCATGGGAGAAGGGAAATTCATTCTGACAAGAATCATAGTCATATGAATATTGCAGGCCCGTGCAGTGATCGCTTGACAGGAGATGATAGGCATCTCCTTCATCCGTGGGTGGACTATTGGGAGTTTCTGGGGCACTGAGTAGGCAGGTCCGAGGCGTCTCGAGCATCCGTGGACTCCAACTATCGAACGTTTGCACTGATCCTGGTCCAGGGAGTTGGCATGTCCAGTTCGATTGCGGCCAGGTCCCAGCCACTGAATAGAAGTCGTGATTCGGAATAGAATCAGACATGACGATCTCAGCTGGCGAGGATGAGACCGGTGTTCCCAGAGACCGCAATAAAAAGGGCTCGGGAACCTCTGGCAGGACAGGCATTGCGTCTTCCTGAAAGTCGCCACGGCGTAGTTGATAGTTCATCTCCCGTTTGCGGCAGATCAATGCAACGTGTCTTTGGTTCCTAAAATCCTTGTGAAATCAATCTGGAGACCACCAGGACAAGAACAACGACTGAGGTCAAAGAGACTTCCCAGAAAGGGAGAAAAAAGGGAAACAGGCTGAAGATATGGAAACATGCAGTAACGGCACAGCATCGCGTCTAGGGCGAGTCGCATCCATAATTGAGAAGTAACACGACCTGCCGCTCAGACACAAGAACCCTGTTGCAAACGAAAACAAGGTACCTGCAATATCATTTCAAGCAAACAAAGGCGTCTCAGCGATATCAACAGCGAAAGACACTTCGACATTGCGTGGTGTTGCCACGAGGAGAAAAGTGCTGTGAAACAGCACCAGGACGTTGACACAAAATTTGGGGAAGCCAGGGAGCCAGGGCCAGTACTACATAATGCGATAGGGAATACGGAGTATCGTTGATAAAGACATCAAAGATTCAAAAGGTCAAGAGGAATCGGATAGCTGCATCGAAACGGCTACCTAAGGCGGCAAATCCCGTGATGTACCTATCTTAAGATCTCGAATCTATATTTCCGGCAAAGCGAAGATACCAACAGTGTCCACCAATGGCTGGCATTCAATTTACTATGTACAACCGCAATTTGTGTCACTGCTCAGATTGAAGATCTGCCGGTTGTTTCGGACTGAAGGAGCGTTCTCTCACGTTGCGTGCCGTCAATAGTAGCCTAGGAGATCTCAATCTGGGCCATTCTAGCAGACTCCCCATTCGCCACATGCATGTAATTGACGACGGTTGGTTAGCTAAAATTATCCCGACAATTCCTCGCACTGCAGCAAATCTTCCATGAAGCCTATCTGAGTCTGGCCTTGTTCACAAGCTCGCCATTCTATTGGCAATCAACAAACAAATCACTCCACACCCTGTCAAGGGAGGGAGAAAACAAGTAGTAGGGTATCTAGACAAGATGAACAACCGGACTGGCTAAAGAACAACTTGTGAAACAAACACACAGAACGAAGAAAGAAGGCGAAATGGACCATAGATAGATGTCGAGCTCGTTACTTCCGGTAGTAGATCTGTCGGAGAGGATCGGTCAGCCGAAAAAGTCCCACAGGATACCAAGCTTTTCGGCACCAAACTCACCTTCTTGAATTGAAAATGAAGTTGCAAAATGCCCTAAAAAAGAATGGGTAAGCATTTGAACCTCCAAATCGGAGCCGTACCAGGAAAGTGATGACAGGATGACATACCTTTTCGAAAGTGCTTTTGAAACCCCTGTCTCTCTTGGCACTGTAGTCCCATTCCTTGTCGACGATGCGGAAAGCAATATCTTCATAGGGCGGACCAGCCATAAAACGGATTAGACACGTATCCTCTTCGCCTGCTTTCACAGAAGATTGGCCGCGCTTTCTTCCATTTTCTCGTTCAATGCGGTAAGTCGGGGCCTTCGTCTTATCAATGAGATCAGGATAGAAGATATTGAACTTGTAGCCCTGAACGACTTTGGGCGGAGGATTGTCGTGGTCGTAGTGCGTCTGGTTGTATTTGTTCCATTCATATCCCATCTGAACCCGGTTGAAGTACCGAGGCTTGCGAGGGCGATACTTATCTGCCCACTGAGGACGCGAGGCGGTAGTGACAGCTTCTTCGGCGGCGAATATCTCCTCATTCTCACTGACACCTCTTGCGACCTCTCTCTCATATAAAGCTCTCGTAGCTTGCGAGAAGTCTTCGTTCGGTATGGACGAGAATCGAGTTGGAACAGCAGGAACCATTGCTTGAGTTGTAACCGTCTGACTCGGCGTCGTGATCGAGGTTTTGTCTGTGTGCCTTTGCTTTAAGGGAACAAATCCCATTTTTAGGATTTTCTGACGCTCTTGAGCCTACTGATTGTTAGCTTACCCTTGACACACCTGGCCAAAAGCAGTAAAACATACCACTTGTTTGAGAAATTCCGATTCGTCTATGACTCCCAGCGCTTTATCCTCCGGTCGGAGCTGTAGCAAAGGTTCCGGATCAAGATCCGCAATCGTCTCTCCGTTACTCGGCGAAGTTGCTCCGATAACGGGTGCAATTGGTGCCAATTTGTTCCGGACCGACTCTGCCTCTTCTCGTTGTTGTTTGCGGAGTGCTTGGACCCGTCCTTCTATGACGGCCTGGTAGACCTTCTTTAGCTTAGCACGAGCCTTCCAGACCGTCAGACTGCGCAGCAGCTCCTCCCAATAATCGGTGTCTATGGGTTCGTTCGAATTCAGCTTGCGCTTCACCTGCGCTTCAAGCGTCTCGAGTTCTTCATAGGACTTGGGGCTCAGAATTCTGTTTATATCAGCAGCCACAGCGCTGAGGACCCGTCCTTCAGGCGCAGAAGTTTTCTGCTTGTCGCGACAGACAACTTTCATAGTCTACAGTACGGTCAGTATCCAGCTAGCCACAGCGGGGAAAAGGAAGTGGAGGACAAAAACATACCTTCCAAAAGTCGCGGTTTTGAGGAGCGGTTTCGAGAGTCAAGAATGTATCAATGTCCTTCTCCAGCTCCGCAAGCTGGGCTTGCGACAGTCCCTCAAACACGCCTTCCGGGTCAATCAGGTCCAATTCGGAATCGGGAATCTCGTCATCCAAAGGATTTCTCGTGGGGTCAATGACACGCAAGGTGACTGCAAGCCAGTCAATCGGCTTTGCACGACCTTCTTTGACGCGTATTTCTGCCTTCTTCTTGGCCTGCTTGAGGACAAAAGTGTCCTCCTGCGCCACCCACTCTCGCACCTGCTCATCTTCCTGCAACCGGTTCAATCGTGCCTGTTCCTTCACATTGCGAGGTTGATAACCTGGAGAGCGGCTCTTCTCGTTCGTCCAGTCGCGAGACGACGTCGGTTCCCGTCTATCGTTTCTGCGGGGAATCTTTTCAGAGCGGTGCCAGGGCGGCGGAGACCGAGACCTGCTTCGCTTAGACCCTGTCCTGTCTGGGACGTGTGCTGACATCGTTAAAGGCTTTCCTTTCCGGCCTCAGGTGTATATTTCGCCCGACCAGAGTACAAGAGACAGGTCTTGTTGAGCGCGTGAGGCTACTTCCGAAGGGTGGCTGGAACGAGAGGTTATGGGCGGGTAACAGTTAACTATTAAGCGCGATGCAGTCATGCTAGTGGCGGCAGCGGCTAATAGTCACCTGCCTAACCTCCAACGCTTCACCGATAACTTCTGTTTCAGGCACCACCATCGCTGCAGTCAAACCCAGGAGCAGGGTTTGGTTCTGTTTACCTTCTTACCATGTGAGATGTCCATTGATAATTTCTAGTTTTTTTTTTAATTTTTTTTGGATGGAGATGTCGCAGCATTGGAGGAGGCTTCCTCTCTCCGATGAGTCTGCGCCTCCGCTTCTCTATAAATACAATACAACAGCCAAGGGCTATGAGTTCTATCTCACCGACCTGACCTATATCTGGTCAGAACGCCTGAACCATAGAAATATTTTGCAGAGAGCAGAAGACGAGGAGACGAGTATTGATCCCAGTGAGGACGCTGAACAATTCAGCGTTCTTTTACAAAAGATACGAGATGCATTTCTTGGTTCCAAAGATAGCCGTGTTGTTCTGAAGCCTGGTTTGAAAAGCAATTTGTTAGAAGTCACGACGATCACACAACTTCCTGCTCCGTTAAGGCCTCTGCAATGGACGTTGTATCTTTCCAGAGAGCCCCCAACTGAGCTCACTAAGCAGTTGCTTCTGCCTTTGCTGAAAGGGCAAGTGGAACACGATAGGAGAGAACGGTCACTGCTGGACCAGTTGCGAGAGAAGGACTGGGTTTTAGGCAAAATCTTCGATAAGACTGAGTCCTCTGGCCTTGATCTCAGCACCGTATTCCCTGGAATAGCCGGTCTACGAGGTGCAAAGAAGGGCACTTCCTTGTCTCACGCGGCAAAATTCGTCAAAGGCGTTGCACCTTTTGATGAAAAAGCATGGCGTAGTGGTTTTGACAGTGGTAATGCCGGACTAGGCATTGCAACCGATGATCCTTCAGGCTTGTTGGCTCTAGATAAACTCGATGCCGCTCCGGATAGATGGTGGGAAAATCTGGACGTTGATTTGGTTTCTAAGCCTCTACGGAAGAAGAAAACCAAAACTAGGTACGAAGAATCATCTACTGCAGCTCAACTCAGCAGGGAAGACACAGAGAGCGATGAAGATGGATTTCAGGTGCGTTTTTTGTACACTTATTAACAAATTTAAGCTGATAATGAGACTATCTTCAGCGCCAAGAGACACCTCCTAGATTAAAGCGCGAAAAACAAAGACCTCTACAAAATGATCACCATACCACTGAGTCGGATGATGAAGCTGAACCCATCCCTCCTAAGAGGAGCGCTCCCCCAGCTGGTCTCCAACCGAAGCAGAAGCCAAAGGGCCTTGGGGTAATCGGAGGCCCAAAGGCAGCCCCAAGGACGTCTCGCACGCAGTCTCCCTCTTCTACAGCGTCTGAGAAATCGCCAGAGCCTCCTCCAACGGCATCTGGCATCCCCCCTGCTGGCGAGGAAACAGACTCTGACGAAGCATTACCGCCACCGCCACGATCAAAGCAAGTTGCAGACTCTAAAAAGCCTGCTCAGAACGTGAAACCACCTACCGGCTCATCTCAGAAACGTGTTCTGGGAACGATAGGTGGTAGAAAGGCCAAGCCCAAGGATGAGAATCAGCCATCCTTACTCGACTCTCCTTCTCCTGTCAGGAGCCGGAGCCGGAGTCGGAGTCGGAGCCGGTCAACTGACGACGAGGGCCGATCGACAACGTCTGCGACAGGTCCAAAGCAAACAAAACCAGTAAAACAACGAGCTGGGAAACTAGGCGTCATCGGCGGCAGCAAGAAGACGACGACGAGTCTTCCATCTCGCGCTCCCGCTCCACCTGCCGCCGCGGCCGCGGAAGCAACCGCCTCCGAGGACGAGATTGACGACCTTGACTCTGCGTCAAAACCTCAACCCAAGGGACCTCCGTCCGAGCCATCTCTCTCCCGATCGCCTTCACCTGCCGCGAAGAAACCACCACCCGAACCAGAGCGAGAATTAACAGCCCAAGAAAAAGCGGACAAAAAGAGGGAAGAACTGAAGCGGCAGCTCGAAGCGAAGAGCAAAGCGCCGGTTAAGAAAAAGAGGAAATTCTGATTTGATCCGTCTTGAGAATGTTTTTGGTTTAGCGTAGAGGACTGGTTCCTGATACTTTTTTCCGAGTTAATACCCTGCGTCGAATCTACCTATCGATCGATCTTATTGATACTGCTCTTGGGTACCACTCTTTTGCTGTGTCATGTCCTACTGTAACCATATCATGGGGAATAGAAGGGAATAAATAAAATACCATGTGCAGGCAAATACTGAACAATGTCTAGATAACTATCTATGTCATGACTAGATCATTGCGATTCCCTGAATTTGTTTCAAGCTTGGAAAAAAGTTACTTTCTAGACCACAAACATCAAGCATCAACGCTGTCGCGTAAGGAAACCGAAAAAGGAAAAAAAAGGACAAGTCATGCGTAAGAACTATATAATACAGGGTATGATATGAAACGAAAAAAAAAGTCCAACCCATTCAATACCATCGATTAACCTCCCGGAAAAGGGTCGGATGTCGACTCTCTCTCTTTAGTGGTGGTGCTGCCGCTGCCGCTGCCATCTTTGCGTTTGCCCTGCTCCCCCGGCGTGACCAGCCTCACTTTCTTCGGGGACATGGTACCGCCGGAGGACAAGGTTGCGCCAGTGGCAGCATTATTACCTGTTGCGCCAGCGCCAGCTCCCCCTCCGGCATTCGAAGCGGCGACACTTAGCATGCCTCTGACCTTCTCAACAGCCTTGCTTTCCCCTGTCGCCCACGTGTCTCGTTTGACAAAACTCGGGTTTATCTTACGGCCAGAGGCAGTATCACGACGCTGTGACTCATCTAGGAACGAGGCCCGGTTCTGTTCCCGACGTGGCCCAGGCCCGCAGTCATGCATGCATCCTGGCGTGGGGCAGCCCCCTTCGCTAATGGAGACGTCGCTGAGCCAGGCTGTCATGCAGGCCACGTGTCCGCCGTGGCCGCAGCCTTGACACCACGACCACAGGCCCGAACCAAAAGGACGCGGACTCGTATAAGATTGATCGAGACGCTCCATCTCAGAAGCAGTAATAGGCTCGGTCGCATCGGATGAAAGGGAAGACTTGTTGGATGCGAAACTGGCATCATCTGAGGAAAAAGGCATGGTCGAGAGAGGTCTCATCCACTCCCTCGGCGGCTCCAGGTTCAAGCATATTGGGCAAGGTTTTTGGGGAGTCTGGCACCGGTGGCAGCGCCGATTGTCCTTGACGGGGTTCTCATATGGCCGCTTGCACGTGTAGCAGTACACGTTGATGAAAGTATCCACCTGGGCGTATTCATAGACAGCCGGGTATTTTGGTACGCAGAGATTCCGAAGCTCGGCTGCTTCGACATACATAGAATGGCGAAGCAGTTGTTCATTGTATGCCTTGAAGATAGATTCACATTCCTCGTAGGACAGAATCTTCTCGCATGCATAGAAGAGAGCATGGATTTTATGGAGAAGATGGGCGGCCGATTGAATGTCAACTGGGGCGTTGCTGTGATAGTGTCGGACGGCCTCCCGCAGGATAACTTGCGCACTCCAAGGCTTGCTTGCGGTCAGTTCCGGGGTTAATGGGAGAGTCACCCCTTCCCACCCCTCGATGGCCCCCGACAGCGTAGCTCCATCTGTCGAAGGCGACTCTTGCCTGACGTCCTTCACCGGACTAGATTCAACGAGAAGCGGAGGCGGACTCGATGGACGTTCGAGATGCACATCATTGTTGTCGGACAAGGAGTCGTCAAAAGACATCGCTCTCAGTGGATCTCCAATGCTAGGTCCGACGTCAAAAGTGGAAGATGAATCCTCCGCGATCGCGTCCTCATGCAGGCCCTCTTCCTCCGTGTCCCAGCCGGTGCTATCCCTCCGGAGGGAGATGGGAGCGTTGGTATGAGGAGAAAATGAAGTGCCCATCGATTTGGCGCGGTGGGAGCTGTCTGTAGAAGCGGAGAACATCGGGAAGCTCTCAGCAGAGTCGTGACGAAGAAACTGTCCAGGGTGAGCAGGCCGATTGGCATCACCGAGTGGATCATAAGACAAAAGTCTCTTGGGAATAAGCTTGTAGTCACGAATCGCAGTCCTTTTGTCCTCCACCTTTTGATCGTAGTCATCTTCTGACCCTCCCTGAGATTCATGGCGACGCCAGACAGCTCGTCCAGTAATGGCACGAGGCGCCGATCGCTGATCCCCGTATGGTCCTTCGAGGGGCCCCTCACGGTTCTGATCCGTCGTCAGACTGCCGGAAAGAACTTGGGCATGCTCACTGGACTGGGACTCTTGGTGTTGAGTCCGAGCGACGGACCCGGCACCCAAATCAGATGTTGCCAAGTTGTCGCTGGTCAGGTCATTGGAGTTCATCATCCCGTAGTGGGAGCTCATCACTGACGGCGGCAACGGCTGCAGGTCAACCATGTCGTCCGTCAAAGAAGCGAGTGGTGCGATAGAGCTGGGACGGGACCCAGAAAGGGAGTCAGGAAGGGGTTGTGCGAGAGGAGTGGTCATGCACGATGTGCTTTCAGTGTCCGCCACGACTCGTCGAGGCCCCTCCGTCTCCATCACTCCTTTGAATAGGTGGCTTCGCATCTTCTCTGGCTTGGTGTCTTCCACCGCGCGGGACCGCTCAGCCAATTCGCCATCGGGAGACATCCCTTTGCGGACATTGCCATTCCGCTCTTTGCGCCGCCGTCGATCCTCTTGAGCCCTGAGCTCGAGTTCCTGGACCACCGCATACTTGACGATTCTCCATGTCTGGGCCAACTTGACAAGAGAAACATCTTCCGCACGCTCTGCATTGTGATCTAGGTCATCCAGCAAAGCTCTCACACGATCCTTCCGATGTCGTCTCAGGTCCGGATCTTCCATCAACGGTGCATATTGCTGAGCCAGGTATCGAAACACCTCTGGGTTCAAGGAGATACCAGGTACACGCCCAATCGCCCCCAATTGACGTGGGCCCAAAGATTTGCTTGTGGACAATGCCTTCTCGAGAGGGACAATCGCCGGGTTCTCTTCTGCTCCCGGTGGGGTGTTGCCCAGTGACTTGGACGGTCTCTTCTGCTGCCTCTGGCGCAGAGAAGTGAGCGGTGCGGAGTCATCAAGACTGTCATCAGTCAGACTCTGACTGACCGCCCTCTCATTGCTTCTCTCCCCATCGCCGTGCGTCTGAAAGAAGTTTGTCGTATTGATACCCAGGGCCCGCTGCCGCGGTCGCTTCTGAGTGATGGCGATGAATTCGCCTGTCGGGCTCCAGGCGACAGCGCACATAGGCCGTTGGTTGATAACCTGAGGGGCATACCGGATATCCGTTTGGGTGAACGCGCCTGCTTCGCCCACGGTCCAGAGCAAGTCCTTGGATCGCCAGAGCAGATCCGCGGCAGGTGTATCATACCTATCTAACTCCCGAAATGGGATGTGCGGCCGTCGAAGATCCCAGAGGTGGATGCGCGGGTCTTCCTTGTCGTACGAAGTGACCAGTTGCGTGGACTGCCAATCCTCCGGTCCTTGAGAGTCCGAAACCCAGCAAGGGGGACGCCATCTCACGTTGACCACGGCCTGCGGAGCCCGGAACTGAAATGTGGGCTTCTGTCTCCGTTCGGCAGACGAGGAGAAGTCCCACACCTTGACCTGCTTGTCGGTCCCTCCGCTGACCAGGTGTTTCCCGTCTGGGTGCCAGTCCACCGCGTAGCATGGTTTCTCATGGGCCGCGATCCTCAGCTGAGGAGCCTTCGCATTGCGGTAATCCCAGCACTGGATTGCACCGCTGTCCGTGGCCGTGGCGAACATGACCCCATCACTGGGAGACCACCTGATATCGCGAACAGCATCACTATTGCCGCTATACCGGTTGGTGCTTGAGCAGTTGGCGACTCCACGCTCTCCGGAAGCCATTCGCAAATCCCACATTCGGATGGTGCCATCCTGGCTACCCGACAGGAGCCAGGCTGGACGATGGGGATTGAAGGCCAGTCTGTGGACCTGCCGGCTATGTCCATTGAATCGGGCCAGCTCTAGACCCGCCCGACGCAAATCATAGATGATGATGCGGCCATTCGCCGCAGCGGTTGCGATAATCGTATCAAATTCGCCGTGAGACCACTTGACATCCTTGATCGCTAACTGGTCCTTGTATTTGGCAGGGAGGCCACCGGCCACGTAGTGAGTCGATGCAAAGTTAATGATGGCATTGCGGATGTTGAACTCTTCCGAAGCTGCATCTGCTGACACGCGAATCGTCTTGAAGATTTCGCGGCCCGCGATCACGGCGTGCGTCTTCTGCGGAGAGATGTCTAGTGAGGCAATCGGGAGACCAGTCCTGTGGGTGACGACGGTTTGGGAAGCACTACGCCTGTCCCTGGGTAAGTCCTCTGCCGGCTGCTTGAAGAGTGAGACAACACATGCTAGGATTGGTTAGCCTTACAGCGATTTGGATCGCGTCTGTCGCGTGTTCCCGGCCACATCATCATGCC
>NW_027192449.1:50308-66857 GCF_041956645.1 Rasamsonia byssochlamydoides | reverse complement strand
CCTCCTCCTCCTCCTCCTCCTCCTCCTCCTCCGTCAGGAGGACTCGGTGGGCGCGATCCCGAGAAGAAAGGTTGAGCAAGCCTGGCAAGTGCGCTGGTAGCTCGGTTGGAATAGTATCTGTGACTCTGGAACGGCGCTGGAGGCGGCGGCGGCGGCGGAGGAGGAGGGGGAGCGGCGGAAGCGGGGGAGCTTTCGGAGGGGCGGTTTCGAGGTGGATCAGCCATGGTGACCTCGGATCGAGGCTGAGCAATAAGGGATTAGGAGGGGAGCTCCATGGCCAGGCAAATTGTGCACTTCACTTTGAGACACGTCTGTGCCTGGAGGGGCGGGGATGGATGGGAACGGTTATTCGCTTGTCAACCATCCCCAGCCCAGTCGGAAGAAAGGGGGACGCGAGAAAGCGACGACTGGTTATTCGGCTGGGGTGGCCGGTGATGGCGAATTCTGTGCGATGGATTTGGAAAGCAAACGTGATCACGAGTCTTCCCGTTCGAGGAAGGGACGGTACGAGGAGGAACGCGTTGGGTTGGCCCAGCTGACGTACCGTCCAGTCCAGATCTGGCCCAATGCGGAAACAGGCGGCAGAACGTCGCGGGGGCGGAATGCGGGAACTGCCGAGATCCGAAGCTATCAGGGAGGTACCTGCCGAGTTAGGGAACTCCTGTTCTGGACCTCACCTGCCGTTCACCTGCAACAAAACGACACCATCCTCTTTAACAATAATGATGATCTCCAGGAATCGACTCCCAGTCCGACAGTCCCGGATTTTGGACCGTCAAACGGATGGCACATTGGGAATCGTATCGCCTTTCTGACAGCAGGCACCAATCAAGCCACTTAGATACCTAGATAAGACGACTAACAAACTACAAGGCCGTCGTATCTGTCGGATACTTGCATGCACACTGGGATCGACGCGGCAGCTGTTGTCTGGCGGTTTGCCTGTTGGGCGTTTTTCTTTTGTCTGTTGACTGTCCCTTCCTCTCTCTGTTCCCGACTCATAGATGGTCGAGGCCCCAGGGCGCATACTTGCAGCCAGCCTGCGAGGCGGCCACTAATCAAGGCACTTCCGTGAACCCGGTGGTCGCATGACATCCAGGATTATGTTTCAGGGGACTATGATGATAAGATTGTATGGGAAAAAAAGGAATATAGCAAAAAAAAAAAGGGAAAAAAGGAAAAAAACAAGGAAATATATAGGTCGCTGCCAGGATCTTCACCCCAGATCTGATATTAGCCGGCTTATCTGCCGGACAGACATGCATGAGAGCGTCAAAGCGTTAATATCCACCGGAAATTTTATCTACTTTCGAGTAGGATGGTGATCCAGATGCGTAGACAATCCTTCGTCCTGAATACGGAGTACGGAGTGCTCTGTACTCTGTAGATATATTCATTCATCTACCTCAACATGTCTTGCTACCGATATCGTCAAGTTTGTTCTCATCACTCCTTCCCGCTCATCTCTCTGATTTCGGCCCGCGACAGACACTTGACTGCATATAGCTAAGCCATCGGGATGCCATTCTTTATGTGGCAGTCCACACCGAAATTCTGTCCTGCGATATCTCCCCGGCACCGCGGACACTACCGGTGCGGGACGATGAACCCCGGAGCCAGGGAGACCGGTTGACTGGGGTGCAGAGGGTGAATAATGGCAGAAGCGATGGAAAGTTTGCCTAGGAATCTGAACTCTACATACGGCGTACTTGTGGCTTTGTCTGGGCGGTGTGCCGGCTGCAGGGCTGCAGAGTCTGCTGCAGCGTGCTCTGGATGTATCGACTCGTCTAGTCTTGCTCAACTCCCGGAGTCAGGCCCCGGTTCCCCCGCGGCAGTCAACACCAACCAGCACCGTGAGGCTTGAGCAGTGTTCACGGGTCAGCACTCGACGGAAACTCTAACAACGGTTGACTCTGCTCCTGCTGCTCCTAGTGGTATGTTGGTTTCTGACAGCTGGTCGATGTCTTACTCCGTATTATTGAGCCTTGGTTTGGGGCTCCATCAGGCGGAGTCCGGCCACACCGCCTGAGGATTGATGCTGGACTTGTCATTCTTATTGAACTTCCTTGTTGCCCGAAGAAGACATACTCCTCTCGTGGCTGGCTAGTTTTCACCGCATCCCGATGTGATCAGGATTCGTAACCGATCAACAGGGCGATTTCGTGGACTCGTGATTCCTGGCGTCGGCAGGTAGATCCCGGCATGGCTCCCCATCGCCACGGATACTTGGAATCCGGGATCAAGGCGCAGAAAACAGATCTGTCTCAAACTCTCTGCAGTTCCGAAAGGTGGCTGCTGTGTTGTGCATGCGTGATTCAACAGAGTCCAGTCTACTTCCAGAGACACAAGGGAGAGAAAACAGGGGAGGGGGAAAGAAAAAGGACTATTTGTAAGAAGAATCATAATAGTTGCTATTATTATTATTACCTCGTTTTTAAGTAGCGTGTGCTGTTGCACACTGCAGACTCAGCTCGCGTGCTGTCAGGGGTTCGTTTTGAGAGCAGCCACGATCTCGGGACAACCGGGAAGCTTGGGTTGACCTGCAGCAGCAGTTAGTGCAGTGAGCGACCTGCTCCAGACCCGAATCCTCGACGTTGGGCCCCTCCACTACTCCGTATTCCGGAAGGAGTATGACCTCAAGGCCCGGCAAAAGACATATCTTTGCCTGCCCTCCCTCCTCACCTGAAAGATGGGAGAGAATCAGGGTGGCCAACTCCGTTCTGCCATTTTTTTGCCTCCTTCCAGGCAATTGGCTGTCTCCCGCAGTCCTGGCGACTTGACCCGATCAACGTTCTAGATTCCTACTTGCTCACGGGATCTGTCGACGGCCAGTTGCAAACTCTGTCCAGCCTCTTAGGAACTCTGGACTGCTCAAAGTCTAAGTCACCACCGAGCAGGAAGAGCCCAGACATTTGCAATTGGAACTCGGCCGGACGAAGCCAGACGGCGCGCTGGCCCGAACCCACTGGGCCGTCAGCTCTCCACTTGTCGGCGCCTTCCTTCCAAGGTTGTTCCGCCCAACAACCCGTTATTATTCTTCCTTTCCTCGCTCTCTTCTCTCCCGGAGAGCTTCCCTGCCCATATTCTCTGCCTTCTCGCTGCTTCACGGTGGCAGAGTTCTTTTAATTTTTAATAATTTATTCTTTCTGTCCTTTTTCTTCTTCTTCCTGTTGTAATAATCTAATCTCTTGGTCTACTTTCTTTCTGTCCCGTTACGGCACTGCCTTCTTTGTACTGTACCTGTACCTAATTCAATCCTCTCTTGGAACGCCATCCTTACAGCGAGATACCGCTCTGGCAGTATCTTGTGAGAGATCCTTCGCTTCCATCGCCTGTCCCTGGACCACGTTTGTATATTCACATGCCCAGAAGATATTCCATCTCCTGACGGTCCCTTCCGCCCTCTTGTCTCGCGCCCTCCACACCTCCCCTTCACTGTCTCTACCGATCGCAGAGTCACCGGTTTCACAACGAGATACCGTCTGTGCAGTGACATGGAAACACAGTGATCGCTCCTTTTTCTGGATTTGTGAGGACAATCTTTGGAGGAATGACGATCATGGATACTTCAGGCACGATGGGCGATTCCTCGGGACTGCATGCAGTTGCACGCGATGTGCTTGGCTATGTGCATGTCGCGTCTCCCATCGGCCTTATACTTGTCTTTATTGTGTCATTTGTTGTCAACTCCATCATTTCAGCCAAGCAGCTCACCCCTAAGCGTAATTCTGTCGTGTCAGGACCTGGCGGTCGACCGTTGCCCAAGAGGACGAGAAGCACCATGGCAGTGGTGGCCCGAGAACGTCCAGATGTCTCTCCCAACCTCAAGCTGGTCTTCAAGTGGCTGTCGGTGGGGGTGCTTCTGACATACATTGCGGATGCTGCGGTCAACACGGCCCATGTGATCGTCGCCCGATCAGAACACTGGTGGCGTGGTCAAGCCGTGGTGGTAAGCACGCAACAATCGACACGCCCACCTCAATGATTCTTCCAGGATGCAGCTACTGACTTCAACTTTTCAAGATCTATATCGTGGGTTCATTCTTCGTGCACGCTGTCATTCTGATCTCGCTGCTGGATACCAAGCCCTCGCCGACCTGCGCCCAGTTTGTGCCCTGGTTGGTTGCCATTCCAGTCGAATTGACCATCCTTGGCGCCTCGCTGGCTATCTACTCCACCCCGCATCACGAACCCACAGTGGGAGATCCCCATGGCGGTCCTCTGCGGAAAGGGATCACCCCATGGGAGACCGTCGAGATCGTTTCCAATTCCGTTCGCATCGTCATCCTTGCCGCCCTGGCGGTCCTGTACATCCTCTGCGCCATTGGGCAAAGATCTTCCAGCCGGAAGGCGCATCCTCGCTTAGCAAGCGATTCTGCGGAGACAACCGGGCTTCTGGGAGCCGAGGCCGGTGCTAACGGAGATGGGTACGGTGCTACCCAAGCAAACGGGAATCATGCTACCCCTGCTCAGAAGCCGGCCGATCCATGGGTCCGTCCGACCACCATCCCCTCCACGAGCTGGTGGGAGTATCTGAGTGGTTACTCCTTATTTTTCCCATACCTATGGCCGTCCAAGTCCCGCAGACTGCAGCTGGTGGTGGTCGTCTGCTTCCTCCTGATCCTTCTGCAGCGGGTCATCAACGTTCTCGTCCCGTACCAAGTGGGAGTGATCACGGATATCCTGTCCCAGGAGGAGGGCGAACATTTTCGGATTCCTTGGTTTGAGATTTGCCTGTATATCTTCTTCCGCTGGTTGCAAGGAAACCAGGGTCTCATCGGTTCACTGCGGTCGAGCTTGTGGATTCCGGTGGGCCAATACTCGTATATGGAGCTGTCCACGGCGGCGTTCGAGCACGTCCATGGGCTCAGTCTGGACTTCCATCTGAGCAAGAAGACGGGTGAAGTGCTGTCAGCCTTGAGCAAGGGCAATTCGATCAACACCTTTCTCGAACAGGTCACGTTTCAAGTTGTGCCCATGTTGATCGATCTCTGCGTCGCCATTGGCTATTTCCTGATCGCGTTCGACGCTTACTACGCGCTCGTGGTGGCCATTGTCACCTTCTGCTATCTCTACGTCACGATTCGTATGGCCCAGTGGCGAGCGGAGATCCGCAGGCAGATGGTGAATGCTTCCAGACAGGAAGATGCTGTCAAGTGAGTGGAACTAGTCTTCGACACGCTCCAGGAAACCAGCCTCCTTTGCTAACCGCCTGATTTTGCAGGAACGATTCTATGGTGTCTTACGAGACCGTCAAGTACTTTAATGCCGAGCAATACGAGTTCAACCGTTATCGCGGCGCCGTCAACGATTTCCAGAAGGCGGAATACCATGTCTTGTTTTCTCTCACGTTGATGAACACGTGCCAGAATACCGTTTTCATGCTGGGTCTCCTGATTACCTGTTTCATCGCTGCGTACCAGGTGTCCACCGGCGAACGCAAAGTGGGACAATTCGTCACTCTCTTGACTTACATGGCCCAGCTTCAAGGACCCTTGAATTTCTTTGGGACCTTTTACCGGTCCATCCAGTCGGCATTGATCAACTCGGAGCGCATGCTGGAACTCTTCCGAGAGCAGCCCACCGTGGTAGACAGTCCATCTGCGTCGACTCTGGAGACCTGTCGTGGCGACATCGTCTTCGACAACGTCGAATTCTCGTATGATGGCCGAAAGCCGGCGTTGAACGGATTAAGCTTCCACTGTCCGCCTGGCACCACCACGGCTCTGGTCGGGGAATCGGGCGGAGGGAAATCAACCGTATTCCGTCTCCTCTTCCGCTTCTACAATGCCGCCAAGGGAAGTATCCGGGTCGACGGTCACGATGTTCAGAGTCTGACCATTGACTCCCTCCGACGTCACATCGGAGTGGTCCCGCAAGACACGGTCCTCTTCAACGAGACCTTGATGTACAACCTCAAGTACGCCAATCCAAACGCGACTGATGAGGAGGTGTACGAGGCATGCCGCGCGGCTAGCATTCATGACCGAATTCTCGGATTTCCGGACGGCTACCAGACCAAGGTCGGGGAGCGCGGTCTTCGTCTTAGTGGTGGGGAAAAGCAGCGCGTGGCCATTGCTCGGACGATCCTCAAGAATCCGCGGATCATCCTCCTCGATGAGGCGACCGCCGCTCTCGATACGGCCACGGAGGAGCATATCCAAGGGGCGTTGTCGACTCTATCACGTGGACGCACAATGCTCGTGATCGCTCATCGGTTGAGCACCATTACCACTGCCGACCAAATCCTCGTCCTGCACGATGGCCGGGTCGCCGAACGGGGCACCCACGAGGAGCTGCTGGCGTTGAAGGGCCGCTATGCGAGCATGTGGCGTAAGCAGATTCGTGCTCAGAAGGCGGCGGCTGAGGCGCAAGTGCTGCAAGACCGCGCTCAACGTCTCCGAAGTGCCTCGACCACTGCCGAGGGAGACGACAGTTCCAGTCAGTCGGAAGAGGAACGGAACGGGACGACTCATCCGACGCCGGCTCGAGAATCGCCTGGTCGTCGTTCCAGTCGGGCGGCTGACAACCATCATTCCTACGGGCGCTCGTCTTAATCCCAGCTGACTCAAAATGGCTCGTGTCATTTTCAGCCGGCCATGATACCCATGATATTCCATCAGTTAAAAAAAAGTCGTTTGACGAAGGGCGTGATTCTCGGGTTGAACTGGCAGGGAACGCATATGGCGAAGACAGTTATCTCTATCTTTTTTTTCGGGGTTTGTTTTATTCTTTGCGTTGACTTTTTTTTCTGCGTTAATGGGACGTATGATGGCTGTCTGGACTTGATGACGTTCTTGACACGACTGTATGAAGACCGCATTTCCTCCTCTCCACTGCTCTATGTTTTTTTTTGATGTTCCTTCTTTCCAATTGCATGCTTGCTCTCATTGAGGGCGGCCGTCTGATACCAACCTTTAATATCCCAATGGTGTTTGTTCGTGCAGGCAAAGGGGGGCGGGAGGAAAAGTGTTTTCGTAGAAGATAGACTCTGCGTGGGCGGTCCCACCGAGTATCTCAGCAATGAATCCACAAGTACTAATTAAAAATATCCTTGACGTATGAATCTGTCCGATGGTTGATCGGCAGTGGGCTTTATTTTTAGGCCAATGCATGCTGGGTTCGTTGGTCGGATGTCTGCCCCGGCGTTCCACTCCGTCTGCCAAGGAACGAACCATCATTTCCTTGCTCCCTCCGTCCAAGCAGCATCGGCAGTCCAACCTCACCTCGTTTGGTCCGTGGACAGCTGCCATCTCAGTATCTGCTGCGGCATGGCTCCCCTTTTCTCTTGTACTTGATCTTTCTCTAGTAAGGGTTGACAAACGAACCCGTGCTCAATCGCCCCAATGCACCCTCCGTCGCCGCAGCTTCTGCGCGCTCTGCGCACCTCGATTCGTGCCGACTCCAGCCTGAGCTCCTGTCAAGCATTATGCCACGCTCGTCTGGCGAGTCCTCTATCAACGTCATCATCTCCACTGGCCTTTACATCCCGCCGCAATAACAGTAACAGGTATCCTGCAAGACCGCCCCGGATCGTGCCTCGCGCGCAGCCTCCCAAGCCCCAGACTCGCGACCGCGGCCCACGCTCGTCAGAGACAACTCAAACGGACTTTGGCGAGTTGAATGTGCTGGGGAACCTTCCCACGCCGGCTACGGCCGTCGACGCCTGCCTGAACGATGGTTTTCACTTGAACAACGGCATCAAGGTGACTGGGGGCGATGGGGTGCTGCTGGTGGGCGGGGAAGCGTTCTCCTGGCGGCCCTGGCAGGCGTTCAATGGTGGCAACACAGATGTGAAGGGCATGATGGTCAATGAGAAAGGGCAGTTTGAGGTCGCGGAGGAAGTCTGGGGGTTGCTGGGGTTGGTGTGGCCCCGACCTGGTGAGTTCTCTTCATCTACTCTGCTTATTTTTTCAGTTGCACTACTGGCTAATAATAATTGTGTTTTTTAACAGACCTCCTGATCCTCGGTCTTGGTTCGTCCGTGTTCCCTGTGTCGCCCGAGACCAAACGACATATCAATTCCCTGGGTATTCGTGTTGAGGTGCAGGACACCAGGAATGCAGCGGCACAGTTCAATCTGCTAGCAACCGAACGTGGTGTCACAGAGGTTGCGGCTGCTATGATCCCCATTGGATGGAGAGGACGGTAGTGAACGAGGCTGCAGTTGATGGAAATGGTATCTGGTTGTAAAATTCAGATTTACGGTGATAGAATTGTGATTGTACGACTCTTCACTGCTATTCAGGTTAAACAGATTAATTAAGCCTGGAGATCCTGGCTACATCCTGTAGATAGGTTTTGTACAATATCTCATACTGTATACCCAAATACTAAGACTCCTGAGTTAGATATAATGAAATAGAAAGAAAACAAGACAATGTTGACCCATTGGGGCTCCCAACTACAGTGATGACAGTTGGAATTACTTTGTCTGGGCGGTCACGTCACAAGACCGACCATGCAGTCCCCTAACGCCGAACCCGCCCACCTCACGCAGGCTGCTGGTTTCAGCACCTTCTTCAACTCATCACCGCCATCTCTCTCTCATTCAGATTTCTTTTTCATCGTCTTTCTTTTTCATAGTTTCCTTTTGTTGCTTCGTTAGGAAACTATGCCCCGTGAGGAGCCTCTCCTGGCTCCGCGCCAGTCGTCGGAGCACTCCTCCTCGATCCGGCACGAAGATGAGGAAGATGCCTTGTTGACAGGCGAGCGGGTCGACCGCTCTGACCAACAACCCCGTGGATGGGCCTTCTGGCGACAGGTCGGTCTCTTCACTTGGGCCCTCGTGGCCACCGTGGCCGTCGTCATCCTGGCCGTGGCCTACCAGCACAAGCTCAGCACGCAGAAGCACGACTCCCAACCGACCTGGGGGCCCGGCGGCAAACCGACGGGCAAACGCAATGTGATTTTCATGGTGTCAGATGGCATGGGACCGACGAGTCTGTCGTTGACGAGAAGCTTCCGACAGCTGGAGCTGGGGCTGCCGCCGGGCGATACGCTGGTGCTGGACCAGCATCACATCGGGACGTCGCGGACGAGGTCGACTTCGAGCTTGGTGACCGACTCGGCAGCTGGCGCGACTGCGTTCTCTTGCGGGCTCAAGAGCTACAACGGCGCCATTTCGGTCTTGTCGGATCACTCGCCCTGCGGCACGGTCCTGGAAGCGGCCGCCCAGGCCGGATACAAGACGGGTCTGGTGGTGACGACCCGGATCACCGACGCAACGCCCGCCTGCTTTGCCGCCCACGCCAACCTGCGGCAGTACGAAGACCTGATTGCGGAGCAGGAGATTGGGGAACATCCGCTGGGCAGAGTCGTCGACTTGATCCTGGGCGGTGGGCGATGCCATTTCTTGCCGAACACCACGGAGGGCAGCTGTCGGGCTGATGACCGCGACCTGATCAAGCAGGCTGAGGCGAACGGGTTTCACTACATTCACACCAGGAAAGAATTCGACGGGTTGAGTATGGGAAGGGATGCGAAGCTCCCCTTGCTGGGACTCTTCGCGGAGCGGGACATTCCGTATGAGATCGACCGCCGACATCTCGACGAGGAGTACCCGTCCCTGGAAGAGATGACGCGGACGGCATTGACGGCTCTCAGCAAAGCGACCGAGAACAGTGACAAGGGTTTCTTTATCATGATCGAGGGATCCCGCATCGACCACGCCGGCCACGGGAATGACCCGGCGGCTCAGGTTCACGAGGTCCTGGCTTACGACAAAGCGTTCGCGGCGGTGCTGAAGTTCCTGGAGGAGGACTCGACGCCGGGAGTGTTGATCAGCACCTCTGACCACGAGACGGGTGGGCTGGCGACAGCCCGGCAGCTGCACAAGGCGTACCCGGACTACAAGTGGCTTCCGGGGGTTCTGGCCAAGGCGAGCCACTCGTCGGAATATCTGCATGCGAAGCTGAAGGAGTATCTGAACGGGAAGGGCCAGACGGACGACCGTGCTACGCAGCGGGCATATATTCGCAAGCACTTTCTGGAGAAGGGGCTGGGGATTGACGATGCCACGGACGAGGAGGTGGACTCGTTGATCGAGACGGACCCGGTGTGGCCGGCCAGCTACATTTTTGCCGATATGATCAGCCGTCGGGCTCAGGTGGGATGGAGCACGCATGGTCATTCTGGTGAGTAGGACTACAAGTGTGTATACAATCGATGCTAATTATCTGCCAGCGGTTGACGTCAACATCTATGCGTCCTCCACGAAGGATGCCTGGCCACTGGTCGGCAACCACGAGAACACCGACATCGGCGCTTTCCTCGCAGAGTACCTAGACGTCGACGTGAAGAACGTCACCAAGCAGCTGCAGCTGCTGTCGCAGACGTCTGGGAATTCGTGGCTGGGCGATCCTCTCGGCGCGGACGTGCGAGTCGACCAGCTGGACACGTATCACGGCGATTTTCGAAAGCGGGATGGCCTTGTCGACGATGAAGTGAATTCTATCCACGGACGAAGCTGCGGGTGCGGATTTCATTAGACGCGATTCGATTCCAGTACTTTAGTACTTTCATTTCGACCGGTTCGTTTCCATCTTCTCCTCCCTAGTTTCTGGTCTAGTCTGCTCAACTCATCCTACGGGATATATATACATACCTATAACCAACTTGTCAGCAGGACATGACTGCTTCGTTTAGTTTAGTTTAGGACATGGAGAATGGCGTGGCGTTCTTTTACAAGTCAGTTAGTTGACTTGTCCTATTCTATTCTATTCTATTCATTAGAGCTATAATTAATTTCTTTTCACCCCTCTTTTTGAGTCTTTTCTTTGTCCAGTTCACTACCAACGTAGGAGTACTCTCCGATTTGATCAATTGACAACGTCGCAATCATCCATATGATTGATGTGTGATGATAAATAACAATAATCACGGATTCCTAGGAGGTATATAAGAAAGCGCGCACAAACAAACACGCATTGTGTATGTGTGATGTACAAGGGCCATAATCCATCCACATCGACGAGCTGATTTAATAACTTGCCTAACTACAGGGCAGGGGGCAAGACAAGAACCGTTACGGCCATCCCAACCACCACCACCACCACCATCACTACTAGCAGTCTGATTGTTATAGCTATGGCTATGGCCAATTGCCCTTAATTATCACAGCGATATGTATGTACTGTAGGTAGGTATTGATGGTGGCAGTGTATCGCATATATATATACATATACCTAGTTATCCTTTTGGATTTGTTGGATTTGCTGGGTTAGAGTTCTGGGGTTTCTTGCTTGCTTTCTCTCTCTTCCTGTCTCTCTCTCCTGTAGACTCGTAGACCGAAGAACCTTTTATTTTTAACAGAGGTCAGTAGGTAGGCAGGTACATGTTGTCGAAAGTAAGAGATAGATGCACAGACCTAGGCATAGACCTTCAATTACTGATAATTAATCAATGACAACGAACATGAAACTAAAATAAAACAAACTGCAAGATCTATTATTACATTATGAGTACTAACTACCTAAATATTAGCTATTATATTACTCCGTAAAGAGAGCGATTGATCCAACTTTTATTTTTTTATTACGTTGGATCTGCAGTGGATAGATTGATGGAACCCTTCATGGCGACAAGGTAAGATTTATTAATTAATATTACTCGATTGCGCATGAATATATAGGGTTAGTTTTTTTATTTATAGTTTTACGGGCAGGAAGAGATTTTCTTTTTCTTTTTCTCTTATTCTTTCTTTTTTTTTTCCTGAAACAACAGCTTTGAATTAAAGATTAAAACTCAGACAGACAGACAGACACCATCTGAACATATACATACACAATGCCAAAGCTTCATGAATATCGATCGAATACTGATCTCAAATCAAATCATGACGGATAGACAAAACCTTTGCACCAGGAAAATGCACCGCTCAGGCATGAACACATGTGTTATTACGTCCCCATATTCAAGGTAAATAATTAAGTAATCACATCAGTCGGATAAAGAATGAATGAAGAACTGATCTGGGTATTTCAGAAAGAGAGACTGCATGGGTATGTGTTTGACATTGCCATCCAGACCATGAATATTCGGGAATAATCGCATTTGGATATCGCGAGACCGCCAAAAATATACAGTTACATTACATAGTCACCAGCACCACCACCGCAACCAACACCGCGAACATGGAGCCTTTCAGCACCCGCTCGTTCGGCGAAGGGGCGCCGTTCCCCTTCGTGTCGCCTTGGCTGAATCCCGTCTGAGACGAACCCGAGGCCGAGGACGAGCCACTGGCGGCCTCGCCGGCCGCACCTGCGCCACCGCTCATGCCAGGCACGCTGTCCGAAGCCGTAGCCGCGGACGAGGCAGTCGCCGACCCAGCACCGGCCGTCATGTTGGTGCCGGTCGCCTCGAACGAGGCGAGGACGGTGTTCTTGTTGGTGATCTCTACCGTGTTGTTGGTGCCCGCCGCGTTCGTGTAGATGTAGGACTTGTCGCCCTGGATGTTGGCGCCCGCCGGAGGGTCGTAGCACTCGATGGTGATCTGGCCAAAGGTGGCATAGTCGTAGCCGTGCTCCTTGATATCCTGGCTGTTCCAGTCGATCTCACCACCGGCCCAGGCGATCGTACCGGGAGCGTTGGTCGGCAGACCAGCGGGCCAGATAGACAGCTGAACACGGGCCGGCGTTTGTGGGTACTGGTACTGCTGGGTGGTCTCATTCCAGGTGCTCGACCGCTGCAGAGTCCTCACGGAGTTCCCGTCGATGGACCAGGTGATCTGGTCGGGAGTCCAGTCGATCTCGTACGTGTGCCAGTTGTCAAAGGTGTCGGTGGTCGAAGCATTGACCTCGTTGTCATCTGATGGAGTTAGTCAGCTAGACATCTCCAGACACATCACACAGCGGGAAGAAGGGACAGGACATACAGTCGAGGACGCCTTGCCAGTAGTAGTTGGTCTGAGCCGTCGTCAATTCGGTGCCGACAAACTCCCAGTCGATTTCGTCCTTGACGTCCGACAGCAGGATAAAGGCGGTGACGACACCGGAACCACGGCTGGTCTTGAGCTGGGCAGAGACCTTGCCATACCACACATAGTGGTTGTTGGCCAGCAGAGTGCCGACGGTGTTGGGAGCCATGGTGAGCAGGAGGGTGCCATTGTTGATCAGAGGCTGGCCACTGCTCACCCAGTCGGCGGCGGTAGCATTACCAAGGTACTTGGTGTTGGGCTGGACGCTGTCCAGGTTGTCCCAGGTGTATGTCTTGTTCACGCAGACGGGGGCGGGCGCGCACGAGTCGAGCGAGTTGGAGGACAGCGGATCGCAGCCACCCAGACAGTAGGCTCCCACTCCACATTGTCCGTACTCTACATTCCAAGCTTATTGTCAGCCATGTGCTTGTGACAGCCTACAAAAGGAAAAATACTCACGGGAGCAGCATGGCGTCTCTTCGGGGCACTTCTGCGTGGGACTGCAGCTGATGGGGCTGTCTGCCATCACGAAAGACGCAGACAAGGCCGCCAGGAGGGCGGCAGCAAGAAAGCGGACCATGGTGAGATATGAGGTCGATATGTCCAACAGATCAAGTAGTACAGAGAATCCGTATTATATATTAAAAGGGGTATGTACGCAGAAAAATATGTCGACACGAAACGAGAGAGACCACAGTGCGGACAACGATTGACACCGTCACTGCAGATTAAGAATCGCAACGAGTGCGAAGAAAAGAGGATTATTTACTGAGCGAGTGTGGGAGAAAAAGGCCCCGGGAGAGCGAGGGAGGTGGATGAAACGACGCCGGGAGAGAGCAGAGGGGGCCGAGAGCGAGGAGTTCGTTCACTTTTAAGGGTGACGCTGGAGCAGTGGAGTCAGCAAGCACGACTCCCCGGACTGGTGATGCGCCCCCAGCCGACTATTAATTATTATTGGGCAGGCTGCGATGCGATTATTTGCAGCGGCCACGATGGTTGCTGTTAGTGCCCAGCTGCGAGGGGCCGGACTGCCCGCTAGGTTCGCTACCCGCGCTGTTTGTGCTGCACCGCTTCCTCTTTCGGTGCTTTCTGGACCGACAGTCTGCCACTAGCAGGTGGGCATAAAGCTTGTGTATGCACTGCGTAGCCATCGCCTCTTTTCAGAAGGACGATGACGCAGTAAGCACCGTTATCAAGAGTCCAATGTGGAACAATGCTACAACGCTTCCAACGCTTCCACGCTTCAGCATGACGTTGGTGGATCTGCAAGGGGGGACACTCGAACTTGCCCAGTAGGCAGTCTGTCAGCTGAAACTCGCAGGAATCAATCAAATTCATCTTCGAGGGAATCTTTTTACTGGTGTTCGATATTTTTACTGTTCTATAATTATCGGGCAATCATCACCACTGCCTCGCGATCCCGTGACCGGAACCGTGGCTCGCCGTGCCGACAGAAGAAGACGATTCTGCGAATGAGGCTGCCACGCGTGTATCCATGGATCGCCTCCTGTCTTCTCGAACTTTCGCATTGACCAGCTGCAGCATATCAACTTGCAAAGACAGACAGAAAGAGAGAAAGAAAAGAAAATGAAAAGAAACATCGCCATTCCCCTTGGCGACAGAACTACGGAGTAGAGTCGTTCTTGCCACGCCGGAGCCGGAGTCTTCCCACCGTTCTTTCCCGTTTCTTCTTGCTGACGCACTCCCACATGAGGTCTTTCCTCTCCGGGAAGTCATCATGTGACCTCACCCATAGTGCTGAGGGAGTTGCATTCCAAAGCCATTTGTCCTCAGTATTCAGATTAATAATTGGGGTCTTTGGAGTGCTTCTCCTTCCTCCTTTTTTCCCGCTTATCGGAATTGCGCCTTTGCTAGCAGTTTTCCAGGACGTTGTCATCTCGAATGATCATGCGACTTACAAAAACGCGAGACACGGACTATATATCTACTTGATTGACAACTATGGTACTACTAACTCAACAGCAACATCCTACGCTCGGATGGGGAACCGCTTCCAGGCCTCTTCGAATCCCGCTCCACGGATGAAGTCATAGTGCTTCGTTCCCTCCATCGGCTGCGCGCTGCCCGAGTCGATCGCCGCGATGCCCGCCGTCAGGAACATGGACTGCTTGACCCGGAACTCGGGTAGGTGGTCGTACGGCTGCGAGACCTGCTGCGTGTGCGCCATGCACCGGATGAGCTTCGACATGTGGCCGTCATCCTCGTGGTAGCAGGCCCGATCGAACACCTCGTCCCAGCCCTGGTTCGCCAGCTTGGACGGATGCGACGACAACCAGTCCAGCCGCAGCTCGGGGCTGCCTTGTCCTGCGTACGACAGCAAGTACACCCGGCCGGTGTACTCGAGCAGCCGCGCCTTCTGGGCCCGCGTCAGCGATGGCTCTGCCAGAAACATGGTATGGCCGATGCTGGAGGTCACGCTGTGCAAGAGGAAGAAGTCAAACGCGCACACATAGGGGGGTCGTTGCGCTCCGGCGGTCAGATATACTGAGTCGACGTCAGTGACGAATAACAGCCAATACTTGCTTTTTCCTGGGGTAGTTGAATGGGTAGAGATACCAGCAGTATTCTGTAGTTCAGCCGTCGCACGCTCCAGATCGTTGGGATCGACCCGATAGCGAGCGGCCACTCTGCGGATCTCTGGCCCAGCCTTTGCGAGGACGCCATCTCTGGCCGGCTCCAGATCAACACACATCTCGCCCGTGATGGGTCTTTTCTGGGTGTGGTAGTACAACGTCGAGCAGTTACGGATCACGTCGTCGGCGCGAGCCAGGTCCACGCATGAGCTGAGCGGCAGAGCAGGTTCCTCCGCCTTTTTGGCCAACTCCTCAGCCGAGGTGAGATACTCGGTATACCACCAGTCGTGGTGGACACAAGCCTGGGCAAACCCCTCGGCTAGCAGCCGCGCCTGTTTGAATTCGAGCGCCATGCCGATGTGGATGATGCCGTGGACGTACCCTAACCTGTCATCAGTCATGATTACGAATCTTATATGCTACTGACCCATATAGATGCGACAGAGGATATCGTTGGCAATCTCACTACCGTCCACCAGATACTTCTGCAGCACCGTCTGGTAGCCATATTCGTTGATCTGATCCTCGAAGAAGCGTGCAAAGTTGAGGAAGTTTTCCTCGCGTCCCAAGCATCGCTTGAAGATCCGCGGATCGGCCATGTCTTTGACCAGCGGGTCTTGGATTGTCATGGCCTGTCTCTGATAGAGACCATTGCGTCCATGCTGCGACCGCAGGGTATCCGGCTTTGCGCCCAGCGCCCAGATGGTGATGTCGTGGTGCGCGATGTGGTTGTGGAAGTACACCTGCTTGTTGTTAACTTGGGCTGATCAAGACTGATCACGACATGCGTACCCCCTTCTGATCTTCTGTGGTCGTGAAGATGTGGTATTGAGAGTGGTTCTCTTCCAGAAGCTCCTCGAGCGTTCGGGAGCTCTCCTCGGTCACGTTTTTGGCGTGCATCAAGCCAGCATGTTTGACTGGGTCGAAATGGAAGTGCGACGTGCTTTCGAGCTCGAGGGCCATGTTGTTGCCGAGTATGTAGTCTATGCGTCTTGTCTATTGATGCGTTTGAGTCGTTTAAATTGAAGAAAGACGTATC
>NW_027192449.1:13295-50230 GCF_041956645.1 Rasamsonia byssochlamydoides | reverse complement strand
CCCCCCCCCCTTTCTCTTCTCTTTTCTTTCTTTCTTTCTTTCTTTTTTTTTTTAACATTTCATGATTCCGGCGAATTAAGTTCCCATTGCGTCTTGTACGATATGATATCTCGAGCAGAATTGGAGTTGCGGGGAAGCTACCCCGATATCCTATCCCCCAGGGAAAGGGAAAGACCAGAAAGAGAGTTCAGAGTCTGGTCTAGCTCCTCGGCTGGTGTGAGAAATTGAACGCCGAAGTCTAGATGGATGCCAGAATGCGGTCGAACTTTAGCACTGTCGTTCATATGGAATGATCCATTCTAGTCAGATGGAACCCTTGACCGACGCATGTTTAACTCTGACATGATTACAAATGTGGACAATTAATTAATCAGCGTCGGGGGAAAGATAGTCACCGGCGAGGGAGGGTTTCATGCATGTCCTGCTGAAGCCAAAACAACCTCTATGATAGGAGAGGTATTGGTAATCGTAAGTGCTATGCTATTGGAATTACGAAATGATATCTTGATGAGTAACACATTCATTCCACCGATGGGGAGATGTGAGTGAGCAAGCGACATACATATAAACGAGGTTACGATTTGAAGCCCAGTACCTACGACATCAAGAACACAAGAATCGTCCATCATCAGAGACGGGGAAAAAAAAAACTATTCTATCTCACGTTTTTTTAGCTCAATATGTCTTCAAAGTTCCAGAAGCTCCTCGGCAAGCATGTCCTCATCATCGGAGGTACATCAGGCATCGGCTACGGCGTCGCAGAAGCATGCCTCGCGTCCGGCGCGCAAGTGACCATCTCGTCATCCAGCCTCACACGCGTAACCGACAAGGTGAAGCAGCTACAGGAGTCCTACCCCTCGAGCACGGTATCCGGCTATGCATGCGATCTGTCCAAGCCGACGCTGGAGGCGGACCTGACGCAGCTCTTCGAGCAGGTTGTCTCCTCCAGAGGCAACAAACTCGACCACATCGTCTTCACAGCCTGCGACCAGCTCGAGCTCATTCCGTGGCGGGACATCAGCCTGGACTTTTTCCGGTCTGCAGGCCAGATGCGTCTGTTTGCGCAGTTCTTCGTCGGCAAGATCGGGTCGCGGTATCTGAACCCGGGGCCCGAGTCCTCCATCGTGCTTACGACAGGGACGTCCTCCGAGAAGCCCATCCCGGGCTGGGCGATGGTCGCGTCATACGCGGCCGGACTCAAAGGCCTGACGCGCAACCTGGCGCTGGATCTGCGGCCGATCCGGGTGAATATCGTCAGCCCCGGGTTCGTCGAGACGGAGTTGTGGCAGAACATGGAGGCTGAGAAGCGCGAGCCGCTGTTCGACTGGGTGAGGAACACCATGCCTACGGCCAAGGTCGGCACGCCGGAGGAGGTCGCTGAGGCGTATTTGTGGTTGATGAAGGATACCAATGTGACGGGAAGTGTGGCGTGTACCAATGCGGGGATGAAGTTGGTTTAGCTGGCTAGCTGGTCACAGCTGTCTGAGGTCGATAGCTGCTGGAATGCTGTCTGTCTGGTTGATTCTGTAGTATCTGCAAAGGGACGATGGTAGATAGTGATAGATTGCTGAGTCCAAGGAAGCAATATGATCTTCTTTCTTATACACGATGATATCACTCACTTGTTGCTGCTGTATATACTGCGATGGCAGTGCAGTGCAAGTATGCCCAGTACAGTGTAGAACTGAGCTCCTCTCTCTCTCTCTCATTTTCCTATTTAATAAATTCAAAATATTCTCTGGGAAAAGTCCCCCCAGCGAGTGAACAAGCCAACTTGCACAAACCAAACCAAACCAACTTGATATCAGGTCCCTGACCTACTGTCTGTCATACTTGCTTGGATGCTTTTACAGACACTTCTCAAATAGTTACACACGTAATAATATATGACGAGGAGATTATTTTCTCATGTATGTATATACAGTACTGAGGTTATTTGATAATTGTCCAAAGATGGATGAACACACTGTTAGTTGTATTGATTTTGCTGTTTTGATCGACAGACAGACAACACGAACAATCTAATTATTATTAGTTCTAGTTCTAGTTTTAGTTTTAGTCAAGAGCCATCTTTCGTTGAGGACTCCAGAAAGAGAGGACTTATGTAATTATGCCCCCCAGAAAAAGCAAAAAAAAAAGATTCAAATGAATGCAGACAGAGAGACAGACGGACAGGCACTTCAAGCCTCTTCGTCCAATCCAGTCTAACCATTTTTTTTATTTACCTTCCCTCCATCTTCCCTTCCCTTCCCTTCATCCGATGTGATAATAATAGTAATTAATTAAATGTGCCGAAAATAAATAAATAAATAAATATAGCCCTAAGATAAGAAAAAAAAAGCGCCGGATCATCTATTATCTCATCATCTCTCGTCCAGAGCCTATTAGCTACCTATCTAGGTAGGTAGGTAGGTAGCTAAGCTTATCGGGAATATCCTGTGTGACGATTAGTAAATTACTAATGGTATGTACCTAAATAATCTCCCTGCTTTGTTTTTTTGTTTCCTTTCGCTGGCTCTGTTCTGCATGGCTTGCTCGCGATTTTTAGTGATCTGGATGGATGGATGGGATAATCCAATCCAATTCAATTCAATTCAATCCAATCCTATCCTATCTCGTCCCGTCCTTGTCCTGTCCTGTCCTGTCCTGTCCTGTCCGGTTGAGGTTGAGGTTGAGGTTGGGTTAGGTTATTACGGAGTATTCGCCGGGAATTGCAGGGATCTCGAAGGCAACGCCGGTCTTATGTGCATACTTACCTAGGTAGGTAGTTTGTATGCTATGCCACTACGGCTGCGACTGCAGCTGCAGCTGCAGGACTAATCAATCTCATTGCGTTCGCGTTCCTTCGTTCGTTCGTTCGTCATGGCTGGTCATGTATTATACATAATTGGTATACCTACCTACTCGTTTGGACTGTTGTCAGTTTGTCCTTTTTTTTGTGTGTCTCATTCAACCTCAACAAACCCAAGGTAGAATTCAACTCAACGTTGTCTTGAAAGAACATCACTTCTTCTTTTTTTGTCTTGATTGAGAAAAAAAATGCCACCCTCCAAGACCATCGTCATATTTGGCGACAACTCCATACCAGTCCATGTCTATCCGGCCCTGTCTCAACTACTGCTTGTCTCGCAGCGGGAGAACGGGGAGAATTCCCTCCTCGCGCAGTTCCTGACTCGCTCGAGCGCGGTTCTTCGCGATGGAGTGGCCCAGCTCCGGAGAAAGGATCGTGAGGGATTGCCTAGTTTTGCTGCGGCGGATCTGCTTGAGTTGATGCGCCATCATCATCATCACAATAATGATAATGCTGTTGATAATGATAATAAAGATAAAGATAAAGATAATCCGGATAATCAGATCCTGTCTCCTGCACTGCTCGTTCTGGTGCAGCTGGGTCAGTTCATTGCGTAAGTAAGCATGCGCTTGTTTCCCCCCTCCCCCCGAACAGTTAAACTGCGTGTTTAATTCTTCGATTGCGTGTTATCTTTCTTTCCTCGTTTCTAATGTAGCACTTCAAGATGGTATGAAAACCACCCCGAAGTCCAATATCCAGATGCAAGCTCCAGCAGCATCATCATTGGCCTGTGCATCGGCCAGCTGTCCGCCACGGCCGTGAGTCTCGCAAACAGTCTCGTCGAGCTGTTACCACTCGCCGTGGAAGCGGTCCGTGTAGCTTTCCAAGTTGGGGCTGCCGTGACGAGTGTTCGAAATGAGCTGGAGCCAGATGACGAGGGAGGGACCTGGGCGATGTCTCTGTCTGAAGGGTTGATCAATGATGAAGTGATGAGACATCTTCAGGAGAGTCTGGTGAGAACTCCCATTGCAGCTATCTATCACTGTGCGATTGCTAAGATATTCGTCAGGCCCTTCCCAACCGCAAGAAGGCGTACATCACCGCCGAATTCGCCAAGTCAGTGACCGTGCAGGGCCCACCATCCACCCTGTCCCTGGTCGAGCGGTGGTTCCTCGATCGATACGGATCGTCACCTCCACAAGGCTGCAGGAATCATCGCATTCCGATCTACGCGCCTTACCATGCTCGCCACCTGTACTCCGAAACGGACATTCTCAGAATCATCGACAGCTACGACTCTCTCCAGCAGACCTATCACACCCACGCTTGGTCTGAGCAGCAGCAGCCGCAGCTGATCTCCCCCGTGACAGGCTCTTCATACATCGTGACCAGCAGGCGGGATGTGCTGAAACAAGCCCTTCGGGAGGTCCTCCTCGAGCCTATCCACTGGACCAAGCTTGTCGGCGGTTGTATATCCCGCGCGACGGCCTCAGGGTGCTCGAACTGGACTGTCCGCCCTTTCGGACCCATTCACTCTGCGGGCAAGAACCTGGTTGCTTCTCTTCGGGCTGAAGCGCATGTGCAGGTCCTGTTGGATGACTCCTGTTCCAATAGGGACCCCCCTCAGTCTGCCATTCCAGCCAAGGTGCCTATTGCGATTGTTGGAATGGCGGGAAGATTCCCCGAGGCGGACAGTCATGACGAGCTGTGGAAGCTTCTGGTAGACGGAGTGGATTGTCATAAAGTGGTGAGTTTAGCAGTGATAATTTCCCCTTCTTATGCAGCCCTAATCCGGTCAGATCCCCACGGATCGCTTCAACCCCAACATCTACGTCTCCACCGACCTCGATAGCAAAAACAAAAGCGGCACACCGTATGGCAATTTCATGAAGAACCCCGGCATGTTCGACGCCCGTTTCTTCAACATGTCCCCCCGCGAAGCGGCGCAAACAGACCCGCAGCAACGACTGGCGCTGGTGACGGCGTACGAAGCGCTCGAGATGGCCGGCTATGTGCCGAACCGGACGCCGTCGACGCAGCTGGATCGGGTAGGGACGTTCTATGGACAGACGACCGATGACTATAAGGATGTCAATATTGTGCAGGATATTGATACGTACTATGTGTCTGGCGTTGTGCGTGCATTTGGTCCGGTGAGTTGCAGCATTGAAGCCATGACCTTGATTTGAAGGATCCAATATTCAGAAGGTGATACGAGTATCGGCTAAAACAAACCGATAATTGCGCTCACCCGTTATATTGGAGGTCTTCTCATTATATGTAACTGACTTGAATAGGGACGGGTTTCTCGGAGCAATAAACTCGGTAAGACCTCACCACAAGTGAGCAACATTCTTGCTAATACCTGGTCATATTACAGGCGGACCCAGCCTAAGCGTGGACACAGCCTGCTCCTCCAGCGCCATGGCGTTGAATCTCGCGTGCAGCTCCATCTGGAGCGGGGAATGCGACACTGCCGTGGTCGGCGGCATGATGCTCCTGAACAGCCCAGACATGTTCGCCGGTCTCACACGCGGCCATTTCGTCTCGCAGACCGGCCCGTGCATGACCTTCGACAACGAGGCTGACGGGTACTGTCGCGGGGAAACCGTTGCCAGCGTCGTGCTGAAAAGGCTGGACGCCGCCCACGCGGACAACGACAAGATCCTCGGCGTCATTCTGGGTGCAGTAACGAATTACTCGGCCTATGCAGCCTCGATCACCCAACCGCACGGCCCGACACAGGAAATGCTCTACACAAAAGTCCTCCTCCAGGCGGGCGTCCATCCGTTCGATGTGGATTACGTCGAGATGCATGGCACCGGGACCCAGCTTGGCGATGCGATCGAAATGAGTTCCGTGAGCAATATTTTTGCCCCGGCCTCTCCAGTGCGGCCAGCCGACCAGCCTCTTTATATCGGCTCGGTCAAGGCCAATATCGGGCATGGAGAGTCCGCATCCGGTATCGCAGCCCTCATCAAGACGCTCCTGATCTTCCGCGAGCAGCGTCTGCCACCACACGTCGGCATCAAGAGCGGCGTCCTCAATCGCACCTTTCCAGATCTGAAGCAGCGGAACATACGCATCCCGATGGAAGTGACCGCCTTTCCCTGCCGACAGCGCCGACAACGCCGTGCGATGATCAACAACTTCGGGGCCGCGGGCGGAAACTCGGCCTTCATCTTGGAAGAAGCACCAGAAGACGATCGGGATGATTCCATCGTTGATTCCAGACCGGACCATGTGATTAGCGTGACAGCAAAGTCGCGACTTTCCCTGGAGAGAAACATTCAGAACCTGGTCGAGTATCTGGACAAGAACCCCCAAGTTTCTCTATCCGATTTGGCGTATACCACCACGGCTCGGAGAATCCAGCATCCTCTTCGTGTCTCACTCGTAGCGTCGACAGTTGCTCAGGTCAAGAATCGTTTATCATCATCTGCACTGACGCAACCGCTACCGGGAAGGTACTCCAACGTGGTATTTGCATTTACCGGCCAGGGAACTCTGTACCGGTCCGTAGGAAAGGAGCTGTTCGAGCTGTCCGAGCAATTCAAAACCGACCTGCTCCGGTTTGATCGGATCTCGCGGGATCATGGCTTCCCGTCGTTCCTTGCCGCCATTGATGGCAGCGTCTCGGACTTCGATAGCCTCTCCCCCGTTCAAACACAGCTGACCTTGACTGCGATCCAAATGGCGCTTTCGAGACTCTGGTCATCGTGGCGCGTCGAGCCCGGGGCTGTCATCGGCCATAGTCTGGGTGAATACGCAGCCCTATACGCGGCAGGTGTCCTCTCTGCGAGCGATACGCTCTATCTGGTTGGGACGCGTGCACGCGACGGACCCATTCCATGCTGGCCATCCACGCCGACATAAACAAATTGCAAGAGATCCTCGGAGGGCGGCGCCTCGGCGATCTGGAGCTGGCATGTATCAACGGGCCGAGCGATGTGGTGCTGAGCGGAGTGGTTGAATCCGTGGAAAACGCCCGCCAGGTTCTGAAATCTCAGGGAATCAAGTGCACCGTTCTCGATGTGCCGTTCGCATTTCACTCGTCTCAGGTAGACCCAATCTTGGCCCCTTTTGAAAAGGCGGCTCAGCATATCAAGTTCTCCACGCCCAAGATTCCCGTCATCTCCACCCTTCTGGGGACTGTGGTTCGAGACGCAGGTGTCCTAGGCCCGTCTTACATGCGGAGACATGCCCGTGAGCCGGTGCGTTTCCTGCAAGCACTCGAGCAGTGCAGAGCAGACGGGCTGGTCGATAACGAAACCATATGGCTCGAACTCGGACCAAACCCCGTCTGTCTGGGCATGATCACAACGACCTTGGGCAACAACAACAAGGCCGTGCGCGGGGTGCCGACGCTGCGCCGAACGGAGAATCCATGGAGGACCATCTGCAAGGCGCTGTCTTTCCTGCACGACCATGGCGTGGACATTGACTGGACCGAGTACCATCGTGACTTTGAGCGGGGACAGGAGCTATTGCACATCCCGACCTATGCCTTTGGCGAGAAGAATTACTGGATTGAGTATAAGAACGACTGGCTTTTGAAGCGAACTGGAGAGGAGGTAGACGCACCTGTAAGGGGTTCGGTCTTGACAACGACGGTGCAGAGACTGGTGTCGGAGGAGGTTTTGGATGGGAGGGTCTCTCTTGTATTTGAAACGGACCTGTCCGAGCCGGCGATGAACGCTCTGATTGCCGGACACTCTTTGAATGGGCTGGCCCTGTGTCCATCTGTAAGCTTGCGAGAAATCCACTGCCTCTTTCTTCTTCTTTCTTTTTTCTTCTAATGCTTCTAGGGCGTTTTTGCCGACATGGCACTCACCGTCAGCGACTACGTCCGGAGAGAACACCAGATCCGAGGCCCAGATTCAGGCTTGAACATTGTCAACATGGAAATCATGAAGCCGGTGACGGTAGGGATTCCGCGATCTGAGGAGCCCCAGCCCCTGCGGATCCACGCCGTTGCAGACCTGCACCACGGGCATGTTGACATCCAAATCGGGACATATGATATCAGGACCAGGAGAGCGGACCGCAACGCGACGTGCCGCGTGGAGTTTGGCGATGCGTCGCACTGGCTTGATGTCTGGTCGAGGACCGCGTATCTGGTCCAGGAACGAATCAAAGACCTCGAGAGAGGCGTCAGTAGCAGCAAGATCTCCCGCGCAATGGCTTACAACCTGTTCTCGACCATCGTGGACTATGACCCCCGATATCAAGGCATGCAAGAGGTTCTCGTGAACAGCGAGAAGCTGGAAGCGACTGCTTCCCTCAAGCTGTACGAGGGCCACGACGCCGGAACGTTCTTCTGCTCTCCCCTGTTGCTGGACAACCTGGCGCAGCTGGCCGGTTTTGTGCTGAATGCCATCGGGGTTGTCGACCCGCGGCAGTTTGTCTACATCTCGCACGGAATGGGCTCGTATCAGCTGGGGAAGCAGATTGATCCTAGACTCCCGTACAAAGTGCATGTGAGGATGCTCCCGGTCAACAAGACCGTCGTCGCGGGCGACGTGTCCATCTTCCAGGGTGACACCATGATTGGGAAGTGCGGCGGCGTGAAGTTCCAGAAAGTGCCTCGCTCGCTGCTTGCGACGCTGCTGGCGCCGCCTGCGACGTCGTCGAACATGGGACCGTCTCGTCTGAAAGTGTCGAAGCCTCCAGCAGCAGCAGCAGCCCGCAAATCCGCGTCAGCCGAGCTAGAGACGACTTCCACGACGAGCAGAAGAGTGATGGACATTCTTGCCGATCAGATCGGGATAGCGGTGGACGAGCTTTCGGACGGAAGCAGCTTCGCGGAGCTTGGAGTCGACTCGTTGCTGTCCCTGACCATCCTGTCCCAGCTGCGAGAGTCTCTTCAACTGGAGCTGCCAGCAACAGCGTTTCAAGATTTCTCCACGGTAGGCGAGCTGCAACGTTTCATCCAAAAGTCCCGCGAAAAAAGCGATGATGACGACGTCTTCACCCCGATCTCGGCTTCCTCCATCTCGAGGCCATTGACCCCCGCACAAATCAACGGGCAAGAAGCCGCAGTTGTGGATGACGATCTCCTGGATAGCGTGCACTCCGTGATCGCGGAACAGATCGGCGTGGATGTGGAGGAGCTGTTGGCCACTGATGACCTGTCGGCGCTGGGACTGGACTCTCTCATGTCGCTGAGTATTATCGGGGCCCTGAATGAGCAGCTAGGCCTCTCACTCGCTCCGAACGCCATCGGGGGCGAAGTGTCGCTGAAGCAGATTCAGAAAGCGCTGAATCTGCCGTCCCCGGAGCGGACACGCCCAGCGGCAAAAGCACCTCTGCTATCGCTACCATCAGCAACATCAGTCCTTCTCCAAGCAAATCCCAAGACAGCGTCGAAAACCATCTTCTTCTTCCCAGAAGGCAGCGGCGCAGCGACCGCATACGCCAGCCTCCCTGAGATTTCTCCAGGCGTCTGCGTCTTCGCGCTGAACAGCCCGTTCCTGAAAGCGGCGCACCTCTACACCGGGAGTATCAGCATCGAAGACACTGCGGCGATCATGGTCCGCGAGGTGCGGCAACGGCAGCCCCAAGGGCCCTACATCCTGGCGGGCTGGTCCGCAGGCGGAATGTACGCCTTCGAAGCTGCTCGACAACTCTCCCACGCCGGCGAGCGGGTCAGCAAGCTCATCCTGATCGACTCGCCCTGCCGCGTGACGTATGGACCCATGCCGCTAGACGTCCTGGATCTTATGACTCGCAGTGGTGTATTATTCGGCCAGCAGGAGAAACCGCCATCATGGCTGGTCGAGCATTTCCAAGCCACGATTCGCGCCATCCAGAGATATGCGCCTGCACCGCTGCCAGCCGCTCATACGCCCCCGACAGTGCTGATCTGGGCAACGGAAGGCCTGGGCGCGGACATCGATCTCAGCGTCCTCGACAGTCGCGAGGAGAAGATTACCAAGTGGCTGATTGAGCGCGAGCGCGCGGCGAGCGGCGACAGCCCTCCGGAGCCGGGGCATCAAGGGTGGGAGAAGCTGATCGCCAGGGACTGCATCGAGATGGCGACCGTGCCGGGGAATCATTTCAGTATGATGCGAGAATCGAACGTAGGTGCTTGTTTTCTAAGAACCCTTCGGATCTCTTGTCCAGCAGGCCAGGACTAACAAAAGACCCTTCCTTGCAGGCCGCTCGTTTGAGCCGTGTCATTGCGGACGTCGTGTAAGGGGGAGACCAAGCCAAGTGAGATGGAAGGATGCAGATATAGAAATAGAAAGGAACAGAAGACATATAGAATAGAAATTTCATGGCCGTGATATTTCGATGCTTGCTTGCTTGCTTGCTTGTTGCTCTGTGTCAGCAGAAAAGAGGGTACTCTGCTAAGAATGAATGTCATGGCACTCTCTTTTGCTAAGTAGAAAAGAAAAAAAAAATCTCTTGCACGCAGTCCTACAACATGTGATATTGTTGCAGAAGATTCGGCCAAAAGAAAGAGGCGCCATGAAATCTGAACCAAGTGTAGCCCACTAACAGTCATGTGTAATATGGCAGACAAGATCTCAGCGATTTGAGCTCAGTGGCATCGAAAGTAAGCTTGGATTGTGGGAGAGGGTGCAGGTGGGCGTGGAAGGTGCTACCTGCTATATGGGCAGCGAGCGAGCCAGCCCTAGTCCCAGGCCCTAAACCCTAGTCACAAACCCTAAACCTAAGCCCTAAGTGATAGGTAGGTCTCCCTGCACGTCTCGACTCAACAAACACAAGTGACGCATCTGTACGCAGTATTACACGACCATCTTGATGATGGCAGAGAGAGAACCACCCCGACTCAATGCCATTAACTAATTAATTAATTGGTTGGTTGATGGTTTCCGTCTAGTATTAAATTGAAGTAATTCTATGATGGAATAATGAAACAAAGGTATGTTTCCCACCCGTGCAAATGATAAAAGAATGAAAGAGCAAAAGAAAAAAAAAAGGTTCCGTCTGGAGATGGGAATGGCATATGCCAGATCAATCGAATTAATTACGATTGTTTCTTTCTCCCGACAGTCGTTAGGGATACAGGCCTGGTTTCAAGACTTGCTTGGTTTTGTGGTTGTGTCAATTCCCAACACATCGTTCCTCACTGCTGGCTGTTCGCATTTTCCAAATCCTCGTCCCCGCTGTACCTCTCTCCTACCTTTGGCTCCGTCGACAGCCTGGCATCAGGTGTCTGCGCTCCCACGGTCTGGGAGGCCGACGACGCACTCGTGGCAGGAGCCTTGTTGTCTGTGACCTGATGCGACTGCTGCTCCTGTTGACGGGTCATCTCGTCGAGAAGGCGAGCAGATTCGGCCGAGTATCGACAGTGACGTCGGATGCGGGGGCCGAATTTGTAGAAGATCCAGGGGAATGGAAGACAGGCCAATGCGAGGAAGGCGGGGATGGAAGAAGCCCAGTGGATGCCCAGTGCGTCGTACATAGGGGTGGTGAAAAGCGGGCTGGTGGATGTTTGTTAGAAAGAAAAGAAATGCAAGCTCTCAATGAGATACTTACAAGGCCGCGCCAAAGAGCGCTCGAATCACCGCATTTCCCGCCAGTGCAGAGGCAGCGTAGAGAGTGTAGGCATCAACGAGGTAATTGACGACGCTCAAGAAGATGGAGACGTGTGAGAATCCAAACAGCACGGTGCCGAGTTGACAGGCCATCCAGTGGATGCTGGGATAGTTGGTCCACGCAAACCAGAACAGGCCGACGGGGAGAGTCACGGCGCCAACCATCGAAGGCACCAACCGCGCCTCAGGAGTGACCCGGCTGCGCTCGATGCGATCGACGAGCCTCTTGTACCGCTTGTCATCTAAGGTTGAGTAGACACATCCGAGGATTTGGCCGATCATGACCCCCAGGAACGACAGGCCCGACGTGCTTTGTTGCCAATGTCGCGCGTCGTTAAAGACCACCGGGAATGCGGCGAACTCCATATACATCGTCCCGTAGACTGGACGATGAGAACAGTAACGAGCGTCACAACACAACGGGAATTTAACTCACTGATGGCCATGTAGACAGACAGCAGTAGCACGATGGGCTCCCGGAACAACAACGCCCAGGGTCGGACCATTGTCTTGTTGAAGACCGCAGCCGCCGTCTTATGCCCGCTCTCGACCTCCAGCTGGCTCTTGTAGACCTTGCCGGTCATCTTGCTCAGCTTTGCCGCTCGTCGCTGCAGCAACACGGGGGCGTAGGTTTCGGGAATCAGGCACACACCCAGGATAAAGGACACGCCGTTGAAGATGGCGATGAGGCCCTCGACCCATTTCCACCCCTTGGACACGGCCAGAAAGTCACAGGCAATGGGCCCCAGACTCGGTCCCAGGAAGGGAGCGCCGATGAAGGCAATGGTTGCCAGACCTCTCTCGCGGGAAGAGTACATGTCGGAGACGACCCCGCCGGCATTTGAGATGGAAGAAGCGCCAAACGCGCCCGAAAAGAAGCGCAGCACCAGCAGAGTCCCGATGTTCTTGCTCGCAATCGCCGCACCGGCAAAGAGGGTGGTCATCCCGTAGGTGATGAAGTACAGCGCCTGTCGGCCGTACAGTTCGGACAGCGGCGCCCAGAGCGCAGGCCCGATGGCGAAGGCCAGGACGAACAGAGAGGTGTCGGCCACGACCAACTCGGTGCTCGCGCCAAAGACCGCCTGGATCTGAGGATTGGCGGCGGAGAGGGCGGATGACGCAAAGGTGATGGAAAGGAAGGAGAAAGCCTGAAGCAGGGTGATCATCCACTTCATCCAGCTCGGCATCAGCAGTGGGTTGCGAGGATCATCGCGAATCCATTCCACGCGATAGGGATCTTCTGGCGTGCCGCTGCCGGCGTACTGGTGGTTCAGGACTTCGTCGGTGATGGTCGACTGCGAGATGAGCAGCCGATAGAGCGGAATTCGACGCGGCTGAGCTGGTGACTCGGTGGTCATGATGGCAACCGGAGTTAGCCTGCTGGCGACAGGCAAGTCAACGACCGGCAACAAGGAATATTTTGGCTGTATCGACGAAATTCGACTGTTCGTTTCTGACTGTTGTTGTTGACAAATTCAACCTGTGATCGACGAAGTCAATTGGAAAAGAAAAAAAAAGTGGTGGAAGTATGTCCACGGCGACTTTTTTTTTTCTTTTGATGCCAATTGGAAATGGCAGTAGGAGTCTGTGGTTGAGTGAAGGAGGCATTTTTGAATTGCACGTATGTGTGTGTGTTGTGAAGTTCCTTTGTCTGGTAATTACTGGACGGCGAGTAATATCGGTGATTTTTAAGCAGAGGCCGTCCCTGACAAATGCATTGGAAATAGTCGCCCAAGGTAACACAAAGCCAGATCCAAGGACGCTATCCCAACGGGTCCATGATCATCATTAATCCGGCTGTCCCTATCTCCCTACCTAGGTAGGTACCTATCTAATCAATCACGTGGCTAAGGGCCCCAAAGGCAGACACTGCGTGCATAGACAACCCTCCAGGGGTTGTTTATATGGTTTACGGAGTATAAATGGCCCATGCCTTCTGATTGGTTGAAGGTAGAGTGCAGCAGGTGCTGTGTCTTATGAAGGATGAGTAATAGACGGTCCTAGGAGTCGTTCCAAGCCCAACAGTACAGTCATTGTAGTCTTTGCATTTTATTTATTTTTTTTTTCAGCTGATTTGGCCCATTGTTATGATCCTCTGATCAAACTCTCAAATCCGGCTCTTTTTCCCGGCCCTTTCCTTGCTATCGTATAGAGACCTGGCAATCATACCGCTCGGACGGTGTCAGCTTGGATAAGCAGATCAAATCAAATCAAGTCATTCCGGGCATTTCATGGAGAGACACCACGAGGAGGACACAATTGTGCAGTGGACATTGATCGGGGCCATGTCAAAAGCATCAGGGTCACCGGGTCTGCTGAATGAGAATGTAGTATAAACGAGCAAAGAAACATAACAATCTCAATCAGAATCAAGGCTCAGTCATCATAAAACACTCTGTATATTGTCTCAGCCGGAGAGCATCATGTCCCCCCCGTCGCTGCAAAGTCTGGCGTCGACCATCAGCGTCAAGGCCGCCGAGCTCTCGTCCTTGATGGACAAGGCGGGCATGCCTCCTCCGTCCCTCAATGAGGGCAGTTCCACCGACTTCGTCCACGAAGCAGACACCCCCCTCGCCAATGCGGTGCGAGCAGCCCGGAGTGAACTCCTCAGCGCCGCAAAGGATCTGATTCGGCTCGTGATGGGCCCGACAGATCAAATCCTGAGCCTAGCGTGGTCGGTAAGTTTACGGAGCATCGATTTTGGGAACGGACACTGATTTATCTGGAGGAACACAGGCCGCAGACACGGCGAACCTGGAAGTGATCACCCGGTTTGAAATCCCTCAAAACGTGCCCTTTGGCTCGTCCATTTCCATCCCCGACCTTGCCAGCGCTACGCGCCTCCCGGAGGATCTTCTCGCTCGCGTCATCCGCTACGCCATCGGCAATGGCCTCTTCTGCGAGTACACACCCGGTCTCTTCGCGCATTCGGCAGCATCGGCCGCTCTGGCGCGCAATCCGCACCTCCGCAACATCTGCCACTTTGGCACCGAGTTCCTGGGCAATATCCTGATGAAGGTCCCCGAGACCCTGGTGCTCCGGCGCGACAGCCCCGACACGGCCCCGGCCGCGCCCTTCAACGTCGCCTACCGCACGGACAAGAATCTCTTCGAGTATTTCGCGCAGAACGAGGATCTGAATCGGAAGTACCACGAATATCTGGTGGGGAGGGTCAATACGCCTCTCTGGTCCGTCGATCGTCTGCGTTCGGCCTGGAATTGGGCCGCTCTCGAGTCTGCCACCGTCGTCGATGTAAGCATGAACCATGCCACACCCAGTGTCAACCATGGCTTTTCTGTCCACTAGCACTGACTAACTGCCATCTAGGTTGGCGGATCGTCCGGCCACACGGCACAGTCGTTAGCCCCTCTCACACCCTCGTCCAAGTTCATCGTCCAGGACAGTAATTTAGGGGCCCTGGAAATGGGCCGACGCGCCGTCGCCTCGGACCCGGATCCGGACCTCCAGTCCCGGATCAGCTTCATGGAGCACGACTTCTTCACCGCGCAGCCCGTCAGCGCCGACGTCTACATTTTCCGCCACATCCTGCACGACTGGAACGACACCGACTCGGTGCGCATCCTCCGGGCCCTGCTACCTGCTCTCAAGCCAGGCGCCAAAGTCCTCATCAGTGAAGGCATCTTGCCTCCGCCGCCAGCGCGACGGTTGAATACCCCGGCAGCCAAGATGATCCGGTAAGTCTAAAGTCTCACAACGTAGGAGGAACAGTGTCTGACTCCAAGGGACGCGGTTCTAGGATCGAGGATATGTTCATGCTGGCCGCCCACGACGCCCGCGAACGCAGCGTCGCCGATTTCACGGCGCTGTTCAAGCAGGCCAGTCCGGATTTTCACCTTGTGGGCGTGACGTCCGGCGCCAAGGCGGGTGCCTTTCAGTCTCTCCTAGAATTTGAATTCCGAGGTCAGGGACAGTAGTAGCGAACTGGAGTCTACCAGCAGCATGTGACAATTGTCCGTGTAGATAATTACTGTAATAATTGACAGGATCAATCTGGGGAAACAGGAGAGGGTGACTATCCGAAGAGCATCTTTCGATATCTAGCGAGCAAGACTTCTTTCTCATCATCATCATCCATCTGCAAATGTCTATCCAATGTCTTTCTGGCCTCTAGTAAAAGTCATGAGAGGGTAAAAAGAAAAAGAAAAAGAAAAAGAAAAGGCAGGCGGAGGGTTGAACCTGAAGAATCAAAACGTCAAAAAAGGCTATCGGTAGTCTGGCAGAAATCCTACCTTCACACCTCTATCCAGATGTACGTCAGTTGGGTAAACAGGGGACGGAAAGGTCATCAATCATCTGTCATCGTTGTTGCGCGATAGAATTCCTCAAAGACTGCTCTAACTCCCGCACAGACTCATCTAAGCCCTCCAGCATCAATGGCACAAAGCCACTGCTCCGCCCAGTCGGCCGCTCTGCATTATCCATTTCCGTCTCCATCTGCATCTTCTCGCGTCCGGGTCCACGCTCGATGGTCTCCCTCAGTAGCTCGAGCGCGTATTTCATCTTGCCCAGCGTGCGGATGATTAGCATATCGACCACAAACATCTGCTCCTCCTCGGGCACCTCGAAATTGCCCACCTTGACGGGGCTCATGGCAAGGTCTTTCTTGCTGTCGTGGCTGCTGCGGCGGGACGGCTCGCTGCTTGTGCCGCTGGCTGCTTCTGCCGTTGTTTTGCCGCTCTCTGGCGGAGTGCTGTTACCGGGCTGTTTCTGGTCCACGAGGAAGCGCTGCAGGCGCCTCAGTACTGTGCGGATGCTCATGGCGGACAGAAGCAAGGCCCCGTGGTCATCGTCCTGCTGGCAGAAATGACAGCTCACCAGACGCTGCCAGAGGGTGAGAATGTGCTTGGCGGCTTGCAGGGTGCTCGAGATCGAGAGCGGATTGTGGCTGTGGTCCAGTTCCTTTAGGCGACAGAAGAATTTGGCGTGCTGCTGGATGCAGGTACAGCTGCTAAGCTGTTTGGGGCTGCTGTGGGGGTTGCGTCGTTGCAAACTGGGCGACGAGGGGTCCCTGGACATGCTGGGGAAGTTGATGGCCCCCGGCTGAGGGTTCGGGAGGGGGAAATAGGGGTCTTTGTTCAGGGCAGACATCATGGCCACTGATGATTGATGGTGCAATTGTTCGATACTCGCGGAAGAAAGGGCAATCTCTTGGTGGTCCTGCGAGTAATCCAGACATCAGTTGGGGTTTTTGAAAAAAAAAAAGAAAAAGAAAAAGAAAAAAAGAAAAAGAGATGGGATTACCTTGACGGGCGAGAAATCAAGGCTTCTGTCGCTGTTGAGTCCCACATCCTCCGCAACGTCGACAAAGGTATTGCTGGTTGGATCCCAGAAGGAATTGGAGCCAGAGAGGGCGTATGAAGAAACCGAGTAATTGTCGGAGCCCGCGTAGACGAACACGTCGTCGAAGGTCACCAGGGATTTGTCGGCAAAGTCCCCATAATGGTCACCGACGGGCTGCTGGATAGCAGGATTCGCCTTCGCATCTGCCGTCGACGCTGGAGGAGGAGCCGGATCGCCGCTGGCGTGGTCGTTGATCTTCTTGTTCTTCGCGCCTTTGGGCCTCCCCAGGCGATTGGAGACACTATAGCGGCATTGGTATCCTGAGCTGGAGCACGCGGCACATGGGGAGCCCCCTGAACATTTCATCTTTGCATTGTGACAGGTATCACATGCGGAGCGGACCTTCTTGGTGGGTGGTTTCTCCATTGCAGGCGTTGACTCGACCTGAACGTCCAGAATAGAATGAGCAAATTACGAAATGGACGCAGGGAGGGGTGCAGGAGCTGCAGGGCATCTATGGAAATCTATTCAACACAAGAAGAAAAGAAAAGAAAAGAAAAGCAAGGGACAAAAGCCATAACCCATAGATAGGAAAAGAAACAAGAAATCAATCAACCACAATGATGATGATCAAGTCCGGACGGACCGGTTATAATCCACGTTCTTTTGCTTCTGCAAGAGAGTGCTCCATCCTCAGCCCAAAATCCGCCGGATTGCAGATCTCGCTCTTGCTGAGGCTCCTGGGTTTATCTGCGCTGTGCTGTCCTGCGCAGTTAGTAGTTGATCAAGTCAAGGGATGAGGGGGTTACATCTGCTCTGAGGCAGGCATTGGGATGGGATGGGATGGATGGATTGCAAGGTTCTCGCAGGGGCCATTTGGATGACGAGGTCGAGGCAGCTGCGACGAAGCGAGGAAGGAGCGAGGGCGGCCAATGGCACGGGGCGTGGCCATGCACGCAATCTGCACTGATAACGCCAGCGAGCCAGTATTAATAATGGATCAATCGATTCATTTATTCAACGGATCGTCCTGCAGCAATCCCTCCATGGGTGGGTTGCCGATAATTTGTCACGTAATATGAACTCGTCATTGGCAGCAGAATAATTGCATAGAATCATCAAAGACCCTAAATCTGAACCGCTTTCAGCCCTACCTGAAGGGAGCATATTCCATCCCCGCAATTATAGCTTTGACCGAAGCGGGGCCCTTATCATGCAGATAATTAAAGGGCTGACGAAATCTAGTCCCGGAAGTGCTCTGTTGCATCCGCCGGGGAGTAAAACAGGCAAGTCAGATCTTTATTCCTTTGTTGTTCTACGACCGATCGGGCTGTCGACATGGCCAAGAGTCGTGGCCAAGAGTCGAGACTGAGGCCGACTTTTCGGACTTCCCGTTCGGTTCAGATAGCCACATGCACTTGCTTGATAGAATCCATTCTAACTAATCTAGTCATGATACACCCTTGGTGATAAGCTGTAGAACATGGACCATATCAGACCAGTAGTCCGCCCCGGCAACCACCTACGGAGTAAACCTCCTAAGCAGTCGATCTACCGTTTAGAGCTGTGCTCCTGCCCATGGAGCAATCTCATTCATGTTCTTGTGAGAATAGAGTCGGATTCTGAGCCACCGCTTTTTCCACCTCTTTGATTGCGTCATATCCGTACAGCCACGGCTGGACTTCCGGACAGGTCCTGTGTCTTTTTTAGCCACTATCAACATGATGAAGGGGATGACATGCCATCTGCTAGGGAAGGCTCCCTTGATTTCTTTTTCCAGTTGGGAGAGGAAGATTGCGTCTCGCTTGACCTGCTCCTCGCTGTCATGCATGTGGAAATCGTGTCTCTGTTAGATATTATATTGGTCGTCTGCCATAAATCGCAAAAGCAGCCCTTCTAGTTCGTTACCTGCTTAAATGTCTCCCTCGCAATGGCTTCGCCTCTTGACTTGCGAAGATTCTCATAAAGGCGAAGGATCGGAGGCAGTTGCGACTTGTTCTTCATCTTTCCGAGGAGAAGACCAAGGACGGCTCCATCTTCAAGAGACGAGTTGGCTCCTTGGGCCAAGTACGGGAGCATCGGATGGCAGGCATCGCCTCTATTGAGGTCAGCCTGGCGACGTCGTCTGGCTTGGGTTTCCCCTACACTAAAACCAGATTCGATGCCTCATTGACCCACTTCTCCATCTCAGAACCTGCAGACGGTCAACTCTTTTCATTTCGCTGAAAGAAAGCCACTCACGGTGCATTAATTTCCATTTATCGACGTTGCTCACATAGCTCAAAAACCGGGTGGGACTACGTTTCTCGGCGTTAGACATTTGCAATATTTGTTCAAAAAAGAAAAAAAATCTCACATAGGATCCCAATCGGCGAAAAGCTGTCGCATCTCGTGCACTGAGCCTGCATGTCTCGACACACCAGGAGGAAGGTTGTCCGGCACGAGCAGCACTACATTGAACATTCGGCCTCCCCGGAGCGAGTAGGCCACGGCATGTGCTCCAGGACCAATCCAGAAGTGTACTTGGGGATTCTCGATCCATGCCTTTAGATCCGGATCTGGGATCTGGGCCGCGGACAAAATGATGCGGTATGCCAGATCTCCTGTGGGAAGCGGATCGTCTTTCTTCCCCAAGAAGCACTCCCGGCAACGGGACCACAAGCCGTCCGCGGCAATGATCAAGTCCCCGTGGTACTGCTTTCCAGCCGCAGTGTGAACGGTCACGGCCCCAAAGTCGATGGCATCAACCCTCTCGTTGAGGTGGAAAGTGACGCTGAGATCCTTTGCCCGTGCGTATAGCGCTTGTTGTAGATCGACTCGGTGCAAGTCGACGAAAGGCGCGTTATACTTTGCGCGAATCTTCTCGTGAAAGCAGCTTTCATGTGCCAGAACCTGGCCTGAATAACGATGGACGGTCAGAGCAGTTGGCTCGGCGGCTGCTTCCCACAGAGACGCCGGGAGTTGCCAGTGCTGCAGAAGACGGGAAGCATTAGGCGTGATTTGCAAGCCTGCACCGACCTCTGCTAATTCCTTTGCTTGCTCAATGACTTGAACGGAATGCCCTGACGTCGCGCATGAGATTGCTGCCGCGATGCCGCTGAGACCAGCCCCGACGATCACAACGCGGAGGCGTGCCTCTTCAGGTACCTGAAGCATTGCTGTTCAGCCTGACGATAACTTCATGCCGGACACGGAAGAGAAGCCCTCTTCCTCTTATCTTACCATATTGTCAAAAATTCTTGGTATCAACAATGTCCTTTTCGAGATGGCTGCTATTACGGAACTGAGGGCGAGAAGGAAGAATAAAATCATTCACCACCTACAAAGTGCTTTCTTATTTAGCCGCTCAAGTCATTCAAACTCTTGTGTATGTCAGGAAGCCCCTGTAATCGATTACATATGTATATGAAAAATGGCTAGCTGTGGCCACGTGGAAATCACTCACAATGCAAGTCTGAATTCTCGAGACTCAAGAAACTGGGCGTTGCCAGCTCGGCATGGTTAGAAAAAAAGCTCCGGTGGCATAACCCCCCGGAGCTTTTTTTCCACCCGGTGCTTTTTTTTCCTTTAAACCGTGCCAAGCTGGAGCCGTATAAGGAAGTTCACCAGTGGCTATGACTACATAATGCATCTAGTAGGTAGCTAGGTATTAGAAGCACCCAGTTCTACCAAGTCTATGATTGGTAAAATACCTGTAACCACGAATACTAGCCTAACCATTATAACCAGAGTAGACAGATACCTAGGTAACGTAAGGTCTTTCCTCTCTAGGAACCTTGGAAGCTACATGGCTTCACCTAATCTAGGAGGACGTCATTGTCTCTCACTGTCTTGGCAGATAGATACGGAAGACTTAGTTGGGACGGCGACGATGAGACTGCTTCTTTTCGCTTTCAGAGAAGATCTGACAGGTGAGCAGAGGTTATGAATAGAGACTACCAGATAGACGACAGAGGACGAAGAGTCAATATAAAGACGTGTTGAGTATTACACCACTTCCAGACCTAGTCACAGTTACATACATCGTGTGCGGTAATCTGCTGACAGTCGTGGGTTGAAGAAAATGAAAAGAAAATAAACAAAATATAATCTGACCTCCATGCCGAGCCCTCAGTGACTTCTCTCGCTTCGATTCGACAACCTGAACTCTCCCCTACAAAGAAACAACCACTCAACACTTGTGCCGTCAATCATGCGTAAAGAAAAAAGAAGAGAAAAGAAAAAAGTGATTAAAGGGACAGAGAATTGCAGCTACACTTCGGTCTTCATCACAGTAGGCAACGAGGACTCGCGATTCAATCCGCTTTCGACAATATCCTGTCGGGGTCACGTGTATGGGCCCTGCCAGTTCGCTCCTTCCATTCTAGAACTCGTGTCGAGCAGCAACACGGCGAGCCTAAACGCGAGGGGGGCGCTGCTTGGCCCGCATCTGAGTAGACAAGATTAGTTCCTTCTCGCAGGGGTCCGTCGAGAAAGTCACTTCGATGTTGTGATAGACGTGGCGGTGGTTCTTCCACGCGAGGAAGGTGTGGAGGACGCGGCGTGCGATGGCCGTGCTGCGGAAGACAGCAGTGGCTGGACACGTGCAAGTGTTAGCAGGAGACAAACGAAACTACAACGCGTTCTTACCATTGCCGGTGTTGAAGATCCATGTGAACTCCAGGTTTCCTGGACCAGCGACCGACGCCACCTCCCGCTCCCACTTCTGGGGAGACAGCTGGTCAGAAAACAGCTTGGATTTCGCAAAGGTCAAGCGACGGCGTTCTCTGGCCGGATGATTCATACGGCGAAGGTTGGCGTGCCATTCGATCGGCTCTCCCAGGCTGAGCGTGTAGCCGCTGCCAAAGCAGGAGCGGCCGGTAGACATCACCAATTCCTGGTTTCGATCGATGAAGAGCTGGGCGTGCAACAGATGCTGGAAAGTGATCGTCGCCTTTGTTGGCCCGTCAATCTTGATCTCGTACAGAGGTCCTTCGTGGATGCGGGTGGTGATGAAGTGGACGAAGTTGCCGGCAGTCTTGCCCTGCACATAGACAACTCCGGCCTTTCCATCTTCAACTACAGCTTCGAGGGGCGCCTGCAGGAGATGGCTAATTACGTTCACCGACGGCTGTTTCACGGTCGACAGGTTCCTATATGAGGCCAAACCTGGGATGGACGGCTCTGGCTGGGGGTCGGAAGTCTCAGCCGAGAAGTTGGGACGAGTACGCCCCCCTCCAGCGACGATTCCGGCCCAGTTTAGTCCATTGGTCATTGTTCCGTTAGCCATTCCTTCCTGATCCAGCCTGACGTTCTGCAGGCCCACTGGGTCTTGATCACCCTGCTTTGCCTGTCCATGACCTGGCATGCTGACAGGCTGAGAGTGATTATGACCATTCTCGATCATTGCGACCTGCTTCGGTCCCTTGTATCCATTCTCGCCATTTGGTTTGCTGTCGACAGAAGTGCGAGACGACTGCTCATGTTGTCAGGGTCTTCCATCTTCCCTTTCCAGGTCTCATGGGACCAACTTACAAGGATCTTGTCGGTGAGATATTTGAGTTCAAGTTCGGCGGACGCCTTGGAGAATACGCTGACCAGCTCGATGCTGAGCTTGCCAATCTCGTTGGCAGCAGGGTTGTGGCCAGCACGACGAAACTGGGAATCCGTCAGAAGTCATCATCTAGAGAACAGAATCGACGTCTCACGACGGTGTGCTACTCACATAGTCTGCAATGTTCGTAAGGTGCAACAACGACTGAGTCATCGCGTGATCCATCACCTTACTCTCTGCGGATGAGATGGCCATTATGACGTGTTTTCAACAGTTCTCTTAGGAAAACAGATGGACAGAAGAATGATGGTTGTGTCCCAGCACCTTTGGGACTTGAGTGGGAGACTAATAAAAAAGTTTGTGATGATCTCTTCTTGAATATCAAATTCAGGTCGTGGGCCAATATCAGGATATTTCACGCAAGCCAGTGTGTGAATTTATACTACCTGAGATGGGCCCTCAACACTGAGTTGATGAATCGATGGTTCAGCACTCAAGAAGACTAAAGGTGTGATGAGAAGAGATGAAAGGGGGGAAGGTTGATGGATTTGTGGCGGGGGATGTGAATCTTGTCAGTTGGACGGAGTCCTCCGACCAGAGGAAGACAAGTAAGACAGAGTGAGAGCGTTGGATTTAGGCTGCTGTGATAGTTCACAGATCTTTACCTGACTGACGCGCGACGCGTCTGCTTGCCTCTTTGTTGCTTTCTTGCATCAAAGAGTTATTTTGCGCTAGTGGATGGTCAATCCCAGATATGATCTGGCAGTGGGAATTGAGATGAACAGATTGAGATGAAAGGAAACCGGATAGTTCCTGGACGGCCTCTATCGCCTAGGTGCGGTTACGGCTTGGTTCTCCTCCGTTGAAGGCACCTGATATGTTGCCTTTTTGGGCACGTGGTGTGCTATTCGCTAAATATCCCGTTTGAGGTCAATATATCTGGAATGACTCCTTGCACAGCAGAAGATTTGCCCTGAAGCACCTCACCCCCTCCTGGGTTGAACATCCTGTACAAGAAATCAGTGTATATATGACAAGTAGGAAGACAAGCCAACATTGATACTGATTTCTGCATTATGTTCTCTGATTAGTGACGATTATTCGACAAAAACCCTAGGGAACCCCTCCTCTTGAGTTCAGCAAACATCGCCTGTCTTGTATCCTTTGTTCGTGAGGCTGCGTCTCTATTCTCGTGTCCTCGACGAAGCAAATACTTTGTACACTCTCCCACCGTGCCCCAGACAAGATACTTATACGGCTTTGGCACCTCCTCGTCAATACCCCCGTTGGCCTTCGCGAGCTTGGATTCTTGAACCAGTCGACAGCTGATATCATCGGCCATGCCTTGCAACTGGCCGTAGGCCATTTCGATCAAGGGCTGCCTGGCTCGAACTTGTTGGTTGCGAAGAGCCCGAGCTTTCTGGACGGATTTCCGGTTGTGAGTTGCTAGGACCAGGTCTGCTTGGGGAAATGCTGGCCGGTTTGATGCGGTGGAATCAGCTGGATCGGAAGGGTGCGGTTTCAGGACTGCTCCGTACTGCCTCGTGATCAATGATTCAGCGATACTGTCGTACGCTGTGTCGGTACCTTCCTTCGTTTCCCAGAAGAGATGTCTCGGGTCACTTCCGAGATAGGCACCTCGGACAAGTTTGACACCCAGCACAAAACCCTCCTTCTGCGAAACAGCAAGATGGTGGGCTAACGTTGCAGGGGTGGATAGGAGATAGGCTTGGTAGGTGCCATAGACCAAAGCCCGGGGCTCGCCTCTCAGCGTGAAGCTGCCGTTGTATCTGCGCTGAAAGTGCAGGACCCATGAATCGATCGTGTGCTGGACCGCCTGCTGCTCAGCGTCGAAGAGAAGCCTGACGTTGCGTTCTCGAGCCCGGTCACAGATATCGATAATGGCTTGCTCAAGCTCCGGAGATGGTGGCAGACCACGGATCAAATGGTTGAGAGCCTGTCTTCCGGCGCCTGTGAATTTCAAAGCCACAAAGTCTCCCTCTTCAGCCAGCTCGACAGTCTTCATCGTGCCGTCTTTCCAGGCCAGAACCTCGCGGGTATTTCTCTCCTGGACTGCAGCGTCGTCCCGGCTGTCGAGAGTCTGCGTCCCAACCGCACTCGCTTCGTCTTCGTCCATCACGACCTCCTTACCGTAACCCAAGATGACTCCGGAATATCCCATCCGCTTAAGCTCTTTGATACACTTTTTGACGGCCGGTGGATTTTCGCCGGCACAGAACTGGGCGTAGAGCGTTTTCCGGAGCAAAAAGTTAAGGATTCCATTCCGATCTGGATCCAGGAGTGCTGACTTTGAATTGGCTAGGAATGAGAGTGTTGCCAGTGTCGGGCCCAGAAAGAGAGGCACCGAGGAGATCGTCGTGACCGACAATGATCGGATGACTTCACTGAGCGGTAGAATGGAGAGTGGTGATGCTGGCTTCTCTGGCTGAGCTGCGATCTTGGTGCCGGGGTAAGTTCCTGTTGAGGCTGTCCCAGCTGTGGAAGATGACGGCGATTGCCGTGAATTGACTTGATGATGTGTGTGTCTGATAGGGATGCGCAGAGACTGGATCGAAGCAGACAACTCGTTGCGAGACAACCCTATACGTAAGGGCGAGCGTGACATGGCTCGTCTGGAGCAAAGGCCACCAGTCCCGATCATCTCGCTGGTTTCTGTCTGCTTGAGCTGTGGGATCTATCTTCCTGTGCGAGGTCTCGGAATCTGCCGCAAATGATATCTATAATGATCCACCCCAAAAAAGGATAAACCGCACACTTGACAGACGACGAGTCCTCTCACTCACCCACTGCGGGGAAGGGGATATTGGGGAAGGACTGGCAGTCGTAGATCTGTATCAAATCAAACAGATCCCGTATCTGAAGTAGGTAGTACAGCACGTTATCATCATAGGTATACAGTAGTGCAGCACATGTCTAATTTAAATACTTCGAACCGAAGTATCTCCACTTGCAATGCAGATATGATCATTGCCGTAAGTAGGTACAGCCGTAATGTCTACTGGTTGACTGGCTGGCCAGCCAGCTGGCACATAGATGTTAGTTAGATACTGGTAGGGCGGGTCAGAGTCACCGGCCCGGTCTAAGCGGGCTTTGCAGCAATTGATTCACTGTCGGTAGGAGCGTAGGTCGGGTACTCGTGCCGGTGTGGTGGAACCTGGCTTATAAGAAATAAAAGCTAGCTACCGCCACATATAAGCACCTACAAATCCAGTACATGTATCCATGATATGGTAGATACCTAGATAGGTAGATAAGTGATAAGTAAACGTTATGTTTGACCTTATCAATAGTATTATCCATGGCTTCTTGTTGAAGGGTCCGGTTGTAGCTACATAAGCTGAAATCGGTCAAAGCGGAGAAGGGAAATTTATATGTTCTAAATATATTCAAGGTCCGAGGATATTCTCCAGAGCCACTCAGACTGGGAAACAGAGAGAGAGAGAGATACCTCGTAGGTACAGTACAGTACCTAGGTATTAATCCGCCGGATTGAACTGCCATGTGACTAGAATGGGTATCCTGCGCCTGCTGCTTTACTGCCGCCCAGCTCTCCCTCTGCTCCCCTGTGCTGGCCCAATGCTTCCCTCTGCTGCCTCTTGCTTCCCTCCTATTCCTTCCTGCTTCCACTCTACCTCCTCTGACTGCTCTTTAATTCTTGCCAACTGCCACCTACTTGCAACTACTGCCTTACTATTTTTACCCCTCCTATGCTATTTGACCTCCCCACTATCATGCTGTGCAACTTTAGCCGACATACCAGCCCTTTTAATAATGAGTCTATTTTTGGACCTATTCTCCCTAAATTTGGAACCGTCACTATAACTCTGTGAGGCGCCTGCTCCAGGTGTGACGGCTCGTTCAAAAATGAATAAAAATCATATTGGCAGCCTAGATACTAGAATTCGAAGCTAGGGAAAAGGAGAAGAAAGAAGAATCAGAACTGTCGAGGAGGAGTATGATAATATATCGAAGCGAGACCGACCCAGCCCTTTCCTAATTCGGAAACGACACTCTGCCACGTGATCCAATACACGTGATCAAAAGTCACCTGACCAGACTTCTGAGCCGCGCCGGCTGTCATGTGGGTGCTAGGTTTTTACTTTGAAATTCCTGCCCGTCTAATAATCGATTGCTTACTCATGAAAGCAGCCCTATTGGTTCTTTAGCAGTTATAAGAACAGCACCTGCAATTTTTACCAGACATTCTGCCAGGCCATTAGTAGCAGCTTTATACGATACATTTTCTCTATGGGAACGCCTCGGAGTTACCTGACCTATGTAGGTAGCATTATTACTCAAGACTGCAAGCATGGGTGCAGAGCAAATGATCGTATGTAATCTGTGATATGTAAATGAGCCAGATCTCCTGCTGGCAAATATGTTTTTTTTCTTTTTTTTTTTCGGGAATCCCCAGGCACTTCCAGGCAGCATTTCTCTCTTCTGGTCCATAACAGGGATAGTAATAATAGCCATGATGGATGTCATGACTACCCAAGTACTGTGTGATATTTGCTCTTGCCTTAAGACAGAAGCAATGCTCCTTCTGCCCTGAGGAACATAATTTCCAGTTCTGGAAGGAAGGCACCTTGAGGTCTAATCAGTAAGTCCACCAGTTCTGTCCGTTTCTTTCTTTCCATTCCATTCTTTGCTAGTATCCATCCGTTGCGAAAGCCACGGCTTTGCCATTGACTACAACCCCATCATTGCCTAATTTCCCCTTTCTCCCTCATCAGAATGAGTACCATTCGCCCTAACAGCATCGCCAGATTTCATGCCATTGGCCGCGCCACGGGAATCCGCGCAGACCTGGAAGAAATGGAGTTCATAATCCATTGTCCACCAGATGTGCCTCCGAAAAGCCGTATTCTGGGGCTGTGTGGCATCACGGACTGGCAAAACCTCGCGAGTCCCCAGGAGGATGGATAGTTCTTCTCTGATTTCTATCTGTTCCATCACTTGCTCTCCCCAATGGGTAAGTCTGTCTTATTTGCACGTTTTGCACGGGTAGTGCAGTGGACTTACCCTCGGTGCAACCGCTTAGCTGTACCATCGTCCAACCAATGCTGGTTGACTTGTGAGAGGCCCGAGGATCTGGTAGCCAAGTATGCGAAGTATGCCCACGGAGACCCGAAGAAAGAGAGGCGAATTGTTCTTGACAAGGACACACTGCTACGCATCACCCAGGCGGGCAATCTGTGGGTTGTGCCGCGAGAAGACCTGCTGGAGCGGTTCTTAAGTACACTGCGAGAGCAGGTCCGGCTGGCAGCAGAAGCGGATGAGCACCTCCTCATTCTGATCTTCGGCCATGGCGACCCCAACTCCTATGGAGTTTTCGTTGGGGGGAAGGGGGACCCCGAAAAGGCCCCTATACTCCACATGAACAACGTCAAAAGACTGCTGCCGAAGAACGCTTCCGTGACCCTATTGATGACCTCGTGTTTCTCCGGGGGTTGGCTGGTACAGCCTGATCTCACCGACAGTCGTGAAGAATTACTCAATACCACCGGTGTCACCGCGGCAGGTCCAACGGAGAAAACTCGGTCTTGGCCACTGAGCCGAAGCGTGGGGCGTGCGAGTGGCAGCACCGTGGCGACTGCAATTCTGCAGTCCTTGATCGATATTGAGGCAGCACCAGAGGAACAAGAGGTTCGGGAACATCCGACGTATATCCAGTTGGCCCACTCGATCTTTGAGACATTAAAGAAAATCGATCGTTTTCGTGAGGACCAACAAACTCACTTTGCAGCACAAGACGATGAATGGGAGACAGAATATCGGCGCCGTCTTGGACTCCCCCTTGCCTCTTACAAGGATCGATGGGAATCTCTGCGGAAAATCCCAGCAATTGGCGGCCAAGGCTCCGGAGAAGGCACCATCTCAAGGACGGGACACCTGCGGAAACGCCAACGAGTTAGATCCTCGCACGTGGGTATTTTGCTTCATATCCGGGCCTTGACGAGTGGGCTGCCAATCTGTCACTACACCAGAGATTAAAGAAAATCCTTGGAAACACCGACGACTTCGATGCAAAAGAAATAGACAGGTTATATAACTGCATCACATACCGACTCGGCGCAATGCACCAGGCCGATGAGGTCCGAAGGAACATGGGGATACAGTTCCCCTCCATCTTTGGGTTTGACGTCGACAAATGGAAATTAGACGAGTCCGCCCGGGTACGCGCAGGGAAACCCGACAGGCACGAACTGTATTCGCGTGTCCTGGGGCTGCTCCGAACCAAGAAGGTGCTTGCGCAGCCTGTTGGAGGTGGCTTGTACTACACGAAACCCTGGTATTACCTTGGTATCGCACTCACAGAGTCGGGAATGGACTGGAATGAGATCCAGTCTAAGGTGGCCATGGCAGCATCAGGTATGTAGAAAAAGGTTCCTCCACGGTTTTACCCACTAACAGCCAGAGCAGAAAGAGTGGCATGGTACCAGTCCATTTACCGTGCGTGGCGGGGTAGACGGGTGGTGGAAGACAAGGATGTTATGAGCCGTAGAAAGGCCTTCATGAAAGCCATGAAGGACTTGGGCTGGAAGGTGAAAGAGGTGTTGAAGTAATGGCAAAGGCTGGGGAAATCCGGGATCAGTGTTAAACTTGTGGTCAGATTTACTCAGTGGGGGAGTAGCGGCGGTATTGCCGAAGACGGCACTTCTGTATTGCTCGAGTCAGATAGGTAACAGGCCCTTGCGGGGGGTATTTGCTCACAGCAGGTGGAAAATCAGAGGATAACTCTATTGATTATTAATTGATTTATTCATTGATTATTGATTGATATAAGATGCCGCCCCCTGAACCCGTCCACCGCACCTACATGCATTGCTCTACAAAAAGCATCTACAAAACCTCCAAATCTTGTTCAAAATGGATTCCCATGAAATTACTATATAAAAGGCACTTGCTGATTATAATTCTGGCAAATTCAGTTCCCTCTGAGCAGCTGCTGTAGCATATGGTGTCCCAAAGACAACCCTGTGCAATTAGAAGGCTGGTATCACTATGAAGCAAATCAGTCATGAACAATATCAAAGATTGACTCCTGCCTAGGAGGAATTTCCTAGCCGATTAGATAATTGAGCAGGATTCCTAAGGATTCTCTCCTGTGTACTCCTATATATAAGAAATGGCGTCTTGAATCCTCTGTATGAATGGAGATACTGCTCTGTTAGGAAAGGCATAGACTGCAGGCTTCATTAAGAGGAATCCATATATCTCTTCTTGTATAGGGTGAAGGATTAATGCAAAACAAATTCAGAATTTGCAGCTAGAGGCCATACATCAGTTTTAATTAAATGCAAACAGTGCTAATTGCAATCGACAAATTTAAAATTACAGTACAGAGTAGGTATACAAACTTTAAACCCCTCGCTGGGCAACAAAGTCAGGTGACTAGAAAATTTCTATTTATAAACTAAGCTTATAAAATAATTTACTATAGGCTTTATAGGAGTTTCTTATAGGCTTTTTTATAGGCTTCACACCAAGATAGCCTTATGCCTAGATGATCCGGACCTTCGGCCCTCTGCAAGCCTATAATATGAGCCTTCATAAAGCTCAAAATGTGACAGGCTTGACAGCTCATATCGCTATCTAATTTCACCGCCCATGTAAATTCAGCGCAGATTTGCTCGTTCTTAGATTTCTAGAAGAATAGACGGGTAGTATGCTTTTACATTTATAAGGCATGAATGTGATTGGAGCTGACCAAGGTGTATTCCATGTAGAACTGGGCGGTGATCAGCGAAAGTAATTACGCAACTATTGGCCCTGGCAGAGTTCTGGTGTCACCAACAGGATCACTCGCCATGTATCGTGTAAATAGTCGAGTGGGAGCCCGGGCTTTCTCCTTGGATGTGAAATCATAAAGCCGTGATTTCCGAATGATGTGTTCAGTCGGTCAGAATGCGCCTGGAGGATTCTTCCGTGCTGCCGGCCCATGAAAGAGAATATCATGATCTCGAAAGAACCAGTTAGACATGACATTACCAAGAATGATAGCATACTTACTGGTATGGTCAGATTGTCTTTCAGAAGAGGCACTTCCAGACGGGTTCTCATTATTGCCAGGATCGCAAGCACTTCACCTCGTAACAGTCTCTCATCACCTTGAAGGTCATGCCGCATCGTAAACATGACATGCGGATGTGGTGGGAACTGCTCAGGCACCTTCCAGATACTTATGGGTGACTACTGAGGACGCACAAAGTTAAAGACCGAGTCCTCGAACTCGTCAAGAATTTCTAACATTGCGATATGCAGCTCAAGAGACCTGCTTACGCGGATCTCCATTTCGTCAGATACATAAGCCCCAAGCCATCATTCGATGTCCCCTTTCGAGGATATCCTCTGAACTGCCTTTCCATGAAGCGGCACATGAAGTTCACCCTGTCTAGGTGACGGTCATCATCTTCGGGCTCAATCAATCTTTCCTCCGCTGTCAGGTCTCGTTGAATATTCGCAGATTGAGAGTTGATGGGGTGAGCGAGCAGGTCGTGAAGTGGCAAGGGCTGGAAGAAGCATGGTTGCAATGGCACCGCATAACTCCCGTCGTCATTGAAGTCCAGGGGCTCGCACTTGATACGAAGGGAGTTAAGAAAACTTGGTTCCAGATAAAAGGCGTCATCTTGCTCAAGCATGTCGTATGTCTTCTTGAGACCTGCAATGGTTTCCTGATGGTCTTTGGTCTGTTGTGCAGAGTAGTATTCTGTAGTAATAAGCCGCGGAGAGAGCGACATAATGACATCCTGACTACAGACCAGTCATATCATTGGAAATATAAAACCAGGAATGTGAGAAGATGAGGCCTTTCTTTTAAGCCTGTTGCTGGTTGCGAGTATAGGTAATAATATTGCGAGTCGATGACACCTTGTCCCAGTCGGGCTTAGCTCATTGGGGCCTGGGCAGTTCCCCGAATCTGGTAATTAGGGCAGGGTTAGAGGGCTCTCTAATCCACATGCGCTTTGCCACCTTCTAGAATAGATTATTGATATTGGTATCTAGATGGTTCTTATAATAATAACTAGAGGTAGAAAAAACAGCATTAACAAGTTGCTGGTACTCTCTCTTTACCCCGCCGGAAAAACCTACCATATCGGTCATAGATAGCGGGACCTACCTAATTAGGCAGGTATGGCACATGACCTCGAGTCTGCCACCTTCTAGATTAGGTATTAGTTCACAGTTCACACAATCAAGCAAGCCTCAGGCCTCAGTTCCAAAGCTTCATTTCTTTGTTCGTTCTTTTTTGTTATCAATAAATGCAGCAAGTGGTCCTAGAAACCAGGTCACGACTATCATCGTCCCTTCCCCCAGGAAAAGTAAGAGAGGACAGTATTCTGTTGTATTCGATGAGTTGATTCAATCTCCTAGGTCAATCACCTTCTCCTTTCTCTTTCTCTCATTCTTACTCTCTCTCTCCCACAACGTCTCTCTTCCTTTGTCCTCTTTTCTTCTTCTTCTTCTTCTTCTTCTTCTTCTCTCTTTTTTGAAGACAAATTTTCCTTCGAAGATGAATGCTTTGCGTCCTTCCTATTATGGAAGGATAGGCAAGTTCTCTCCCTTCTGCCCTTCTTAGTTTGTGGTTCCTGTTCCTGGCACACGCTGCCAGCGTGCCTGTCGGTCAATTGGCATGTCGCTCACAATATCCCGCAGTAAATCCCCCAGTTCGTTTACCTGACAGTCAGTCAGCGGTCAGATAGCTAAGCAACAAGAGAAGTTCTGGTGATAACACACATGGGGCTCACTGATCAGGGAAAAGTGCGTCCCTGACATCGTGGCGATGTTGATCCTCGTGCCCGGCAGCAACTGCTCCCATCCCTGCGGCCCAAAATCAGTCTTCCCCTGCAGCAGAAACCGCGACACCTTGACGCGCAGATCCAGCCCCGTGGTTGCCGCATTCTGCTGGACACCATCACGACTCCAGATAATATAAGTGTCCTCCGGTACGTCTTCAGAACTCATCGCTGTGGGGTGGTAGTCGTCGACAGCGCGGAGGGTCGATCGGAAATGCTCGAGCAGCCATTGCGGCGTGCCTTCTGGCCCCCAGTTGCTGCCCATCAGGTTGCGCGATGCCACGTACTGGATGACCTCGATGGGCAGCGCCTCAAAGACGACCCGGCACGGTGAGTCGATAAGGATCAGCTTGTGGACGCTCTCCCCATCGGCGAGGAGCTGCTTGGCGACCTCGTAGGCATAGTAGCCACCGGCAGACCAGCCCCCGAGCAGGTAGGGTCCATGGGCCAGCCGCCGACGGATCTCGGCCACCCAGAGGCATGAGAGTTCCTCGATGGAGCTGCGGTAGCTGGAGGCACCCCCGCCGAGATAGGGACTGTTCAGGGCGACCAGGCAGGTAGACGGCGCAATGGCAGGGATGCCGCTATACGCCATGCCGGAACCACTGCCGTCGGGTAGGAGGAAGATGGTGCGCGCGCTTGTCCCCAGATTGCCCTGGAGAATGACTGACAGCGGCACGCGAGACGTTGACGTCTGCTGGTGAATCTGATAATACTCGCGAAAGGCCGCCACAGTGGGAAACTGCTCGAAGACGGTGGACGGCAGATCGACACCCAGCTGGCCCTTCATGCGGGCGAGGATGGACTGCGCGAGGATGTCGTTGATCCCGAGGGCAACAAACTCATCGTGGTCGTCGATGTCCTCGACGCTCACGCCGGTCTCGTCGGCGATGACTTCGAGCGTTCCGTTCCAGGTCATGTCAGCGGTTGGAGACACTGGAGGATATCCGCACACATATGGCGTGCTACAGATGTCTTGGTTGTTCTCTACGCGTCTAAGTATATACATGTCAGAATTCACTCCAGCAAGAACGATTCGGGAAATCGAAGGAGTGTCTGATTCGCCACACTCACACCTTTGCTTGATATAGCCTTCTAAAGGCAAACCAACGACCCTAAATCAGGAAAATATCGAGACATTTCATCCTGAATTCGAAAAAGAGCGCTGTCAAGGAAGTCAGATTGGGAGGATGGCGTGCGGAGTTGGTTGGGCAGCATTTCCTAGTCCAATTCTTTGTGCAACGATAGATATGTCAGTTCAACCCAATTCCGTGATAGGTGATACAGAATCCCGTACCTTGTGAGATGGGAATTTCTTCGCTTGCAGCGGCATTGGGATGTCGCTGTCCTCCAGAGATGGTAGTGCCATCCGTCAACGGCATTTCTTGATCCCATTTCTGAGCGCATCTCCAGATTCGGGGATTCCGAAATTCTTTGTTCCTTTCCGTCCTGTGGCACATCGGGTGGTGTTGTCGTGGATCGAGTCTGAACGATGGCTTCAGAACGGATGGATCGAGGAAGGTCTCTGTCCCGTCATACGAACATGTTGGCCGTCATACATTGCCGAGCGGAGATTTATGGCCACAGCAGGTCTATCTCTGCTGATTTGAACCTCTGTTATCATCTTGTCGTCTGCGACATTACTCTTCCCATCACATAATTCACCATGACGACCAGTGGGAGAGAGGGAATCGCCGTGATTGGCATGTCCTGTCGATTTCCCGACGATGCAGACACGGCAGAGAACTTCTGGCGCTTCATCTGCCAGGGACGAAGTAAGTCTACATACACATCCATCTAAGGGAACCATCGTTGACCAGCACGCAACCAGATGCATACTCGGAGAATCCACAGCGCTGGAACGCCGATGCGTTCCATTATCCCCAGAAGAAACTCAACACCAGCCTGCCACGCGGAGGCCACTTCCTCAAGGCCGACATCGCAGCCTTTGATGCCAACTTCTTCAACATCTCCCAGGTCGAGGCCGAGTCGATCGACCCGCAGCAGCGCCTGATCATGGAGGTGACCTACGAGGCGCTGGAGAAGGGCGGCATCCCCATCCACCAGCTCGTTGGCTCGCGCACCGGCGTCTTCATGGCCAGCTTCACCAGTGACTACCGCGAGATGTTGTGCCGCGATCCCGAGACGGCGCCTCTGTATACGGCTACGGGCACCAGCAGCACGTCCACCTCGAACCGCGTCTCGTGGTTCTACGACCTGCGCGGGCCCAGCCTGACCGTCAATACGGCCTGCTCCTCCAGTCTTGTCGCCACCCATCTCGCCTGCCAGAGCCTGTGGACCGGCGAGTCTGAGACGGCCATCGTGGGTGGCACCAGTCTGCTCCTCAACCCGGACATGTTCCTGTTTCTCTCCAACCAGCAGTTCCTGGCCGTTGACGGCCAGTGCAAGAGTTTCGACGAGACCAGCGATGGCTACGGTCGCGGTGACGGCGTCGGCGTCGTCATCCTGAAACGTGTCGAGGATGCCATCAGCGACGGCGATCCCATCCGCGCCATCATCCGCGGCACCGCCGTCAACCAGGATGGCCATACCAAGGGCTTCACCCTGCCCAGTGCCGACGCCCAGGTACAGTTGATCGAGGCTGCCTACCGGGGTGCCGGTCTGTCGCTGGCCGAAACCCACTATGTGGAAGCCCATGGGACTGGCACGCGCGCTGGCGACATCCAGGAGGCCGAAGCCCTGACGCGGACCTTCTCCAAATACCGGACAGCCTCTGATCCGCTCATCGTTGGATCTGTCAAGTCCAACATCGGTCACTTGGAGGCGTGTGCGGGCCTGGCCTCGCTCATCAAGTGTGTCTTCATCCTCGAGACGGGCTGGATCCCGCCCACGCCGACTTACAAGAGCGGGAATCTGGCCATCCATGTCCCGACGACCCTGACGCCATGGCCGACAGAAGGCCTGCGGCGAGTGAGCACCCAGGGCTTTGGCTATGGCGGCACCAACGCCCATATCATCCTCGACGATGCCTATCACTACTTGCAAGCCCGCAGCCGGAGCGGCCACCACTACACGCACGTCCCGCCCCGGCCAACTCGAGTCCTGGCGAAGTCCGGCGGCGTGTCGTCAATCAACGGCGGACCACAGCAGAGCCCCGTGCCCCGGCTGTTCCGGCTGCAGGCCCAGGACAAGGAGGGCTTGAAGCGGGTCCGCTTGGCGCTGTCGCAGCATCTCGCGGACGCCCAGCCCGACCAGGGGGAGGATTCATATCTCCGGGATCTGGCTTACACGTTGAATAGCCGACGCTCCCATCTGCAGTGGCAGACCGTTGCTGTGGCCGGCACGCTCGTCGAGCTCTCGCAGACGCTCGCCGACGAGTCATGGGCCAACCCGGAGCAGCGCCAGTCGACGGCCCAAAGGCTGCGCATCGGGTTCATATTCACCGGCCAAGGCGCCCAGTGGGCGCGCATGGGCGTCGAGCTGATGGCGTACGAGGTGTTCCGGCACAGTGTCGAGGAGTCGGACCGCTACCTCCGCCAGGAACTCGGCTGTCCATGGTCAGCTGTGGATGAACTGGGCCAGCCCGAGGCCCTGTCACGCCTCCGCCTCGCCTCGCACAGCCAGGCGCTGTGTTCAGTCCTGCAGATCGCCCTCGTCGACCTCCTCAGCGCCTGGAAGATTACACCGTCCGCCGTGACCGGTCATTCCAGCGGCGAGATCGCTGCCGCCTACTGCCTGGGCGCCTTGACCAAGACCGATGCCCTCAAGGTGGCCTACTTCCGCGGCCTGCTGTCGTCCGAGATGAAGCAGATGGATCCGACGGTCCAGGGCGCCATGATGGCCATTGCAGCAACGCCAGACCAGGTGACGAAATGGATCAACGAGCTCACCCAGGGCGAGGTGGTGATTGCCTGTATCAATTCGCCGACCAGCGTGACAACGTCCGGCGATGCAGCCGGCATTGACGAGCTTGCCACCATCGTGAAGAACGCCGGCGCCTGGGGCCGCCAGTTGAAGGTGGACACGGCCTATCACTCGCCGCACATGCAGAGGATCGCCGCCCTATATTTCGAGCTCCTAGCCGACATCGAACCCCGGCCCGCGCACCAGGGCCGGACCATGCACTCCAGCGTGTTCGGCGGGCGGATCGACCCCGGTGAGCTCGGGGCTGTCTACTGGGTGAGGAACCTCGTCTCGCCCGTGCGGTTTACCGACGCTGTTTCCAATCTGCTGCGTACTGCGGCCGTCGATCTGCTGGTCGAGGTCGGGCCACACTCCGCCCTCCAAGGCCCTATCCGCCAAACGATGCAGGCACACGGTATCTCCGGCGTCGACTATGTCAGCATGCTGTCGCGCGGCCAGAGCGCCACCAGCACCGCGCTGGCCTGCGCAGGTCATCTCCTCCTGGCGGGCGTCCCGGTGGATCTCCGCCAGGTGAACCGTGAGAGCAGCAGTCTACCCCGGCCGGTTGTCGACCTGCCCGCGTATCCGTGGAACCACTCAGCCCGCTTCTGGGCGGAGTCCCGCGTCGCGCAAGAGCATCGCCTGCGTAAGCATCCCCGGCTGCCCTTGCTGGGGGCGCCCTGTCCGTCAATGGGCGCGCGGGAGCGGGTCTGGCGTGGTATCGTGCGGCTGTCCGAGGAGCCCTGGATCCGGGATCATGTCATCCAGGGCTCCATCCTGTACCCCGGCGCCGGGTTCTTGACCATGGCCATCGAAGCTGCCGCCCAGGAAGCCAACCCAGGCCGGAAGATCAGCGCGTTTCGCCTGCGGGATGTGCGGCTCGATGCGGCCCTGCTGGTGGCCGACGAGGTGGAAGTCATCCTGCAGCTGCGGCCGCACTTAATCGCTACGAGGGGCACGACCGCCGCCTGGACGGAGTTCACAGTGAGTTCGTCAGCGGACAAGGGCGCACTGCGCCAGAACTGCTCCGGGCTGGTGATGGTGGAGTACGACGCCCCGAC
>NW_027192449.1:0-13273 GCF_041956645.1 Rasamsonia byssochlamydoides | reverse complement strand
ATGAACCGCGAGCGGGCGCTGGAGTCGGATGCCATCATCCGCGATCGATTCTTCCGGCAGGACGACTACACCCGTCGCGTGGACGTTTCCCAGTTCTACTCGCGCCTGAAGGCCGTGGGCCTGACCTACGGGCCCAGCTTCGCCAACCTGGTCGAGGTCCGTCCGCTGGCACCGGGCAAGTGTGTGGGCACGATTCGCATCCCGCAGGTGGATAGCATGGTGCCGCCGGCATACCGCGATCATCCGCACATCATTCACCCGGCCACCTTAGATAGCATCTTCCATCTCGCCTTCGCGGCGTCCTCGACCCCGCTGAAGGCGGCCATGGTGCCCACTGCCATCGCCGAGGTGGTGGTGGATGCCGACGTGCCGAATCGCCCGGGGACCCCGTTGAAGGGTGTCGCGCAGTCTTCTCCGCATGGCTTCCGCGAGCTGATCTCGGACATTGACGTCGTGGATGAGCAGGCAACCACAGCAGTCGTCCAGATCAAGGGCTTCCGCTGTTCCGAGATCTCGGGGGCGCAGGAGACCAATTCAGGACTGGTCCGGCCGATCTGTTTCCGTCTCATGTGGAAGCCGGCCATTGACCTGCTGTCGCAGGAAGAATTGTACGCGGTCATCCGCGATGCCGCCACCTCGACCGCGAAGGAATCACCGGCGGTTGTTGTCGACGATAGCCACTTCGTCCGTGATGCAATGCAGCAGGTCTCCGCGGATCAAGTCGCCGCTCCCCGGGCCAGCTTTTACCACTGGTTGGAGGAGCAATCTGCCGGGTTGACGGATAGCACAGACAAGACATCAACAGACGTATTCTCTGAAATTATTGGCAAAAACCTGGCGGGCATCCTTCAGGGAACGATCGTAGTTCCGCAGCTGCTGGAGAAGGAGGATCAGATCCACCAGCTACTCGTAGACACAACGGGATTTGCCGAGATCAGTAGGATCTTGAGCGAGGTTGGTTGGCCCTGGAATGTCTTTCGATCTTGTTTAATCGGCTGCAGTACCTGACCTTGCGACACCACACCGAGCCCGGCCTGTCCATTCTTGAAGTTGGTCTGGATGTGACAACGGCAGCACCGCTGTCGCTGGTTGCGAGGCTCCCTAACCGCGACCAGATCCTCCAGACAGCCGCGTACACCTTCTCTGTCCCGGATGAGGCGGCCGTGTCCCGTGTTGAGCAGCAGTTTGGCTCCCAGCGCGAGGTAGTGGCCATCCAGGCGGCGGATCTCGAACGTCTGGATGCCACATACGATGTAATCATTCTCTTTGATCCGGGGTACGTGTCGACCTCGCCCGAGACGATTCTCCGCACGGCGCGAACGTTGTTGAAAGACGGCGGGAAGATCATTCTGGTCGAGATCAGCCGGCCCCAGCTACGTCTCGGCACGATCTTAGGCAGCTTGCAGTGGACAAGGTCTGATGTTCGTTCCTATGTGAATTCGATCCCACTTGTTAACAAAACTCTAGGACATTGGAAACCGACCAGAGCGCCTGGGAGCCCTGCTTCGCTCAGGCTGTACTGACGCCCGAACTTACCTTCACCGAGACCGCTCAGTTCCGTTTGGTGGTCAGCGGCGTGTCTCCAAAGGAGGAGAAGAATGAGATCGAGGAGCTCATGGTGGTGGAAGCGCCAAATCCGTCACCCGCAGCACAACGCCTGGCCACCGAATTAGTCCAGCAACTGGCCCTGCGGTCTATCCGCACCCGCCGCTTCACCTGGGGCTCTGATGTGTCGGCGTTGAAGGGCAAATCCTGCCTCGTTCTGACCGATTTGGAGACGGCCCTCCTCAAGAACCCCAGCCGCGAGGACTTTTCAGCGGCCCAGTCTATGATCATCCAGGCGGGCCGCCTGCTCTGGGTCAGCGGTCCCCTGGGCCCAGATTCCGCCTTGGTAACGGGACTGGCGCGCAGTGTACGCAATGAGGTCCCCGGGATCCGGTTCCGCACGCTTCAGGTGTCGGGCACGCCGCTCGCGGAGGTGCATGTCTTCGCCAATCTGGTGCTCCGTGTCTTGCAGTCCACTGGCGCGGACGAAGAGTTTCTAGCCGACTCAGGCCTCCTCCAGGTCAACCGTCTCGTGGAGGATGAGTCCCGCAACGATGAGATGGCCATATTGCTCGGCCAGAAAGAGAGAGCAGTGGTGCCCACACCGCTGGAAGAGAACCCCCAGCCGCTGAAACTGCGTGTCCGCGAACCGGGAATCCTGGACTCACTCTGCTTTGAGCCAGAAGAGCTGCCAGAGAGACTCGCGGACGGGGAGATTGAAGTGGAGGTAAAGGCGTCCGGGATCAAGTGGGTTCCTTTCTAACCCTAACCTTTCCTTTCTTCTTGCTGACCCTCCTGCAGCTTCCGAGATATAATGGTGGCCATGGGCCAGATCCCAGACAGCTCCTTCGGTTTCGAGGGGGCCGGTGTGGTTCGCCGCGTCGGTTCCACGGCCGTCCGATATCAACCCGGCGATCGAGTTATCTTCATTGCCCAGGGGGCCCATCGTACCATCCATCGGGTCCCTGTCGACTGCGCAGTGCCCATTCCGGAGACGATGTCCTTCGAGCAGGCGGCCTCCCTGCTGCTGGTGCTCACGACCGCCTGGTACGGCCTGGTGAAAATCGCCTGCGCTAGGGAGGGTCAGTCGATCCTGATCCATGCCGCTGCCGGGGGCGTCGGTCAGGCAGCCATTATGCTGGCCCAGCATCTGGGTCTGGAGATCTTTGTCACAGTTGGCTCAGATGACAAGCGGCAGCTGGTGCAAGAGGTCTACCACCTCCCCGATGACCACATTTTCCACTCGCGGGACCTCAGCTTCGTCAAGGGCGTCCAGCGCATGACGGGCGGCAAGGGCGTGGATATCGTCCTCAACTCCTTGTCTGGCGAGGCCCTCCGGCAGACGTGGTACTGCATTGCCCCCTTTGGGACTTTCGTCGAGGTCGGCATGAAGGACATCTTGGAGAACATGCGTTTGGACATGCGGCCCTTCCTGCAGGATGCCACCTTTGCTTTCTTCAACCTCGACCATATCCAGAAGCAGCGCCCCGATCTGATGAAGGAGGCCCTGTCCGAGACCATGGCACTAGTCCACGCCGGTGCGATGAAACCCGTGGCGCCGCTGACCGCGTTCCCAGCCTCACAGGTCGAAGCAGCCTTCCGCCGCATGCAGACGGGACAGCACCGCGGCAAACTGGTGTTGTCATATGCCACCGGCGATGTGCTACCTGTGGTGCGCGCTCCACCGAGCGTCCAGTTGGCCTGCGATGCAACCTACCTGCTTGTCGGGGGGCTGGGCGGACTGGGGCGCAGCCTGGCACGCTTGTTCGTCCGCCTCGGGGCCCGTAGACTCTGCTTCCTGTCCCGTTCCGGGGCCGCGGGCCCTGAGACCCAGGCGCTGCTGCGGGAGCTCGAAAAGCAGCAGCCCGGCGTGCGTACCCTCGTCTGTACGGGGGACGTATCTGACCCGGAGACAGTGGCCGCCGCTGTCCAGAAATGCGCCGACACCTTGGGCCCCGTCCGCGGTGTGGTTCAGTGTGCAATGGTCCTACGCGACGTGCTGTTTGAGAAAATGAGCCATGACCAATGGATCCAATCCACCCGGCCTAAGGTACACGGCACCTGGAACCTGCACCAGCACCTGCCCGATGTCGACTTCTTCCTCGTCCTCAGCTCGTTCGCTGGTGTGTTTGGAAACAGAGGTCAGAGTAACTATGCCGCTGCAGGCGCCTACCAGGATGCATTGGCGTACTACCGCCGCGACGCCTGCGGCCAGAAGGCCGTCACGCTGGATCTGGGCATCATGCGCGACGTGGGCGTGCTGGCCGAGAGGGGCATCACTGACTCACTGCGGGAGTGGGAGCAGCCGTTCGGCATCCGCGAGTTCGAATTCCATGCCCTGGTGGAATCCGCCATCGCCACCCAGCAGCAGCGGGAGATGCCCGCGGGGGCGGAGATGCCGGAAGCGCAGATCCCCACGGGCTTGGCAACGGCCCGCTCCGCCCTGGCCGCGGGAATCAGCAACCCCTTCTACTTCGACGACGCCCGCTTTTCGATCCTGGCCCGAACTGGCCAGCAGCAACAACAGAAACACAATAGCGCTGGTGGAGGACTGTCAGTCCAAACCCAGCTAGCGCAGGCCCAATCCCTCAACGAGGCGACCCAAGTGGTGCAAACGACGCTCCTCGCGCGCGTGGCCAAATCGCTGCAGAGCATGGTATCGGACATCGACCCGACACGGCCGCTGCATTCGTTTGGAGTGGACTCGCTGGTGGCGGTCGAGGTGGCCAATTGGGTATTCAAGGAGCTCCAAGCGACGCTGACAGTGTTTGAGATCCTTGCCAGCGTGCCCATCACTGTCCTCGCGGAGCAGATCGCGTCGAGGTCAAGTCTGTTGCCCAAATTCGAATGAACATGTCGCCAGTCAAATCATGGATAAGTAATACTAACTAACTCTACGAATTCAATCAAGCTGGTCTTCCCACTTCCAATGTAGTTTTTTTTCTGTTTGATAAAGGTTTATTTATTTATTATATGAATCCGCCCAAGCAATTTTTATGTCAGCGCGACAATATGTAGTTGAGTCATGAATAACGTGAAACTTAATGATACAATAATTAATGCATGCATATCTGAAAGGATGTATTTGTTTTTTCCGATTCCATTCCATTGCATCAGCAGTTAGTATGCAATGTATATACCACAGATAGACAGAAAGGACTCCTGTTTGTTCACTCATTCGAGAAAAATTTCCAAATTAGGTAATTATTCCAGTCAGTCATGATCATCATCAGTAAAAAAGTGTACTGACTAAATTATGTTAACGATTGATTGAGACTATTTGAGCAGACTTTCTCCTCTTTTCTTTTTCTTTCTTTCTCAACTAACTGATGATCATGACCAACACAACCGAAGCGTGGATACTGCCATAAAATTCAAATTCAACCGGTGCAGAAGAACCCCTCCACGCTCTCATTCACCATTTTACCGAGGTGGTTAATCTGGAGAGGAAAATCATTATTATTAGCGTCAACCCAATACCAGCCCAGTAGGTCATGCCCAGATTCAAAAAAAAAAAGAACAAGAACAACAAGAAGAAGAGGCGAAGACATACCTGCGGGTACTTTAACATCTCGAAATGATCCGTATCTAACTCGTGACGCTCGACTGCTCCCACCAGATCTTCCCAGCCCATCGTCGGAGATCGGTTTCGATTGGCATCGATCCACGCGGTGATCGGGTTGTTGACCCTATCCGGGCCCTTGCCCAGGCCATGCTGAGCGACCAACACCGTCGATCGGATCGGCCGCTGGCTCAGAGGCAAAGGCTGCGGAACATAACGGAGCAGCATCTGGAGTGCGGCGGCATGATGCTGCTTCTGGAGAGATCGGACCGCGCTGGCCGACATGCCGGCGCCGCGGGCCGGTCCGGGCCCCATCAACCCGGCTTCCTCGATCTGTTCCGGGGTCAGAATTGCCCCAGAGAACGCGGGTGATACCGGAGCCGGCGCCGGCATGTCGATTAGGAGAAGCCCGAGCACCGTCTCGCCGGCCTGGAGCAGCTGCCGGCTGACCTCCCAGGCATAGACGGCACCGGCGGCATATCCCCCGAGTAGATAGGGACCGGCTGACTGAATCTTGCGGATCGCCACCACAAACGCGGCTGCAAGATCCTCCACGGGGCAGTGGCCCATCGATGCCGGGTCCCGCACATACGGAGACTGGACGCCATACATCCGTCGTCCGCCGGCAAGCGACGGGAGCAGGGTGTACATGCCGACCGCGCCCGTCCCGTCAGCCATGAGGAACAAGGCCGGATCGGTGGACGACACCGATCCGGACAACAGGACGGTTGTCGCGGCTTTGAGTTTGGCGTTGGCCTGGGGGTTCAGGCAGAGTGCGGACAGGGCGGGATCGGGATCTGTCGTAGGGAGTGGGGCGGATTCTGTCATGAGCAGCGGAACGGGATCAGTCGCGGACGGCGGGCCGGGAGACCAACTTTGTTCCGCGACCGACGCGGCCGGTATCGAATCCATGGAATCCCCCATGACAAAGAGATTCGGATCTTCCGAGACAGGGTGGGAAACAGGAGAGAGAGCCTGGATGGCCTCCGCGACGGTTGGATGACTGAGGAAGAACGACCCAGGCAGCTCAACGCCGGTCTCGTTGTGCACAGCGGCAATGATCGTGAGAGCCATCAGGGAGTCCAACCCCAGGGCAGCGAAGGTGGTGTCGGGTTCCATGTCGCTCACGTTGCAACCCACCTCGCGAGCTACAATGGCGAGAACGCGGCTGCCCCTGAGGGCCGACGTCACCCCGGAGGCATTCGGGGTCACCAACCCGAAATGGGTTGAGGAAGAGGAGAATGACTCGAACGCTGAAGGCAGGTTGGTTGGCCCCTCTCCGATCGCCTGGGCCTGCGCCAGCGAGTCTGGAGGCTGAGCTCGCGGCGACGATCTGGTCTCGGCCGTCGCCAACAGAACGCGTGACAGGGACACCTTCTTCATCTTTTGGAAACGGACACCGGTAATCACAGAGGCGAGATCATCGCCGTCCAAGATATACACATTGCCCAGGATCAGGGCATCGTTGGAGGGCGATTCCTCCAGGTGCGTGTAGCTCGTATACGTGGTGGCCTCATCCAGCGGCTTAAAGAGATGCCACACATCGAAACCCGTTGTAAGACAAGCGACATCTGCGGGATATCTCAAACCGGAATTGACCAGGAAGCCGGCCAGATGGGCAATGGAGTCCAGGAGGAACGGGTTGTAGAGATAGTGGCCCCCGGGCTGGGACGACACCGGCAGCTGGACCCGCGCGACAGCATCCCGCAGGTCAGCGTCGAGGAAAACCTCGTCCAGGCCGCGGTAAGGCTCACTGTATCGCACCACATTCTCGAACAGCCGGTAGACAACGGGCTTGCGGAGCCGGTGGCCCTGCCCGACCTTGAGGGTCTCGATGCGCGACCGGAGCAGGAACTGGGCAAACTCGTTCTTCTGGGACGTTGTCTCAAACGTCACCTGGCAGGTGCCGAGCTCCTGACGAACATGGGATTCGCAGCAATAGTACGTGATCTGCGCCCTGCGGTCCGCAACCGTGTATTCGACCGTCACCTCGACTGTCTGCGGCCGGTGTGTCTCCGCGGCCACCAGAGCACGGTGGAGGTCCGGGTTTCGGACACTGAGCGCAGGTAGAGTCTGGACCGGCGAGTGCTGCTTGAGATAGGCGTACCGGGCGGCCGACAGGGCCATGTCCATCAGGATGCTGCTGGGGCAGATCTCCACCTCGGCTACCGCATGGCCCCGGATCGCGGACAGCAGATGCGCCTCCGAGACTGGGGACTCGAACGTGACGGACACACGGTCCCGCTCGACCTGTTCTTGTACAATGCGCTGGAGCGTGGTCGTGGGATATCCAGGGATAGATGGCACGATGGTGGTGGTGCTGTCCTGAGACTTAGTTGCCGTCGCTATGAGTTGATCCGGGTCGGGATAGGGCGCCCAGAAGTCCTTCTCGTCGAAGGCATAGGTGGGCAGGTCCAGCAGCGACAGTGCAGGGAGAAAGTCGGCGTGATAGACAGACCAGTCAATGGCCACACCCGCCGCGTAGGCGGCGCCCAGACTGGCAGACAGGGTTGCCCAGTTGTCCTCACCGGCGCGGAGGGATGCAAGCCGGCGGCCATCAGTGGCATTGCCCAGGGTCGACTGGATGAGTCCCAGGCAGACGGGATCCGGCCCGATCTCGAGATAGAGCGGGTTGCTGCCCGCAGGAATGGCCTGCTGCACGGCCCGCAAGGCACCCACAAAATCGACGGGCTCGCGGGCCTGGCGACGGAGGTACGCGGGCGAAAACGTGGCGCCATCCTTCACGAGGAAACCCAGAAAGGTCGAGACGACCGGGATGCGCGGCGCGGAGAAGGTCACGCCCTGGGCCGCGGTCTCGTACCGGTCGAGGATGGGATCCAGCTGCCGGGAATGGAAACCAAAGGGAACCGACAGGAGTGTGCACCGACTGCCATCCGCGCGGAGCTGGCTCTGCAGCCTCTCCAGCTCGCGGACGGGGCCGCTGACGACCGTCATCTGGGGGGCATTGAGACAGGCGATCTCGCAGGAGCGGTAGTCGCCCTCGCGCAGGACGACACGCACAGCGTTAGCGTCCTGGCTGATAGCCAGCATGGAGTATTCGTGCGCCGTCAGGGCGTTGGCGATCATTGTGGCCCGCGTGCCCACCAGATAGAGCGCGTCGCTGACGGTGAGCACGCCAGCCACGCAAAGGGCGGCGTACTCGCCCAGGCTATGGCCAAGCACCATGGCGGGCTGCAACCCCAATACGGACCACATCTGCGCCAGCGCCAGCTCAATTGCCAGCACCGCCAACTGCACCTGGGCTGGGCTCTGCGTCGCCAAGTCGATGTCGTTCCGAACAATCAGATCGAGGAATCGGGGCAAGCCCAGCGCGGTGGCCATGGCCTGGTAGTCCTCCACAGTGTTGCGGAACGTGGGACTGTCTCGCCAGAGTTGGTGACCCATGCCCGCATACTGCGAACCCTGTCCGGTGAAGACGAACACGATGGGGGCGGCGCTGGTGGAGGAAGGGGCCTCGTTGGGGCGGATGAGATCAGCCTCCAGACGGTTCATCAGTTCTTCCAGTGTGGCAGCCACGATGGCGGAGCGCAGAGGGCTATGCATGCGGCGGGCGGCCGTGGTATAGGCCAGGTCGGCCAGAGATGTGGCCGGCTTCCTGCGTAGATAGTGTAGATACCGCTCCTTGATGGCAGCTAGGGACGCTTTCGTGCACGCAGAGAACACGACTACTTGGTAGGTGCGCGGATCCGGCCCTTTGATGGCCTTTGGGGGTGCTTCCTCAAGTAGCAGGCATGAATTGCCGCCCTGAAATCGATCGCCTGGTCAGCAGTTCAGGTCAATGGAGCGCTAACGAGGGGGGAGAGGAGAGGACTCAAACCAACCGAGGCATCAAAGCTGTTGAGGAAGATACGCAGCTTGCCATCCGCCACTGGACTGCGCCGCAGCATCATGTCCGGGCCGGCGATGTGCACGTTCCGCGCGGTCAGGTCTGGAAAGCGATGGTTGATGGCGAAGGGGAGGTCAGGTTGAGGGGGGATCTTTCGGGTCTTCAGCATCATCAACACCTTGATGAGCGCACACACGCCGGCAGCCTGCTCCGGGGGGTCAGTCATGTCAGCGAGGAGCATCTCATCAACGTACTGCTTCGCCGTGGCCGATGTTGGCCTTCACGGCGCCCACCACCAGGGGATTCTCAGGGGTGCGGTTCCCTGCAAAGGTCGAGAGGACAGACGACATCTCAGTCGCATCGCCCGCTTGGGTGCCGGTGCCGTGCATCTCGATGTAGGCCACACTGGCTGGGTCGGTGCCGCTGCGCTGCAGGACGGTCCGGTAGAGCCGCTGCTGGGCGGTAGCCGAGGGGTGGGTGATGGAGGTCGCGTCGCTGCTGTAGTTGCGGCCAAAGCCCTTGATGACGCCCAGGATATTGTCGTTGTCAGTCAGGGCATCTTCCAGCCGCTTGAGAACGACAACGCCAACGCCCTCGCCCCGGACGTAGCCATCGGCATCGTCGTGGAAGGTCTGGCAGCCGCCATGCGAGGACAGGAACCCTCCCCGGCTCAAGCCCGAGAAGGGCGCGGGCGACAGGAGCAAGGAGCCACCGCCGGCGAGGGCCATATCGCATTCGCGCGCGATCAGGGCGGAACAAGCCAGGCTGACGGCGGTGACGCTCGATGCACAGGCGGTATCGACGCTGTACGATCCGCCACCCCATCGGAAGTAGTGGTTGAGGCGTCCGGGGGCAAAGGCGCGGCAGTTACCAGGCGCATAGTAGATATCCAAGCCCTGCGTAGCAACCAACTCGCGCCAGTCGTCCGATGTCTGGCCGAAGTAGGTGGCAATCCTGTTGCGGCCGGTAGACAGCGTCGCGTCGGGAGCATATCCGGCCATCTCCAACGCTTCGTAGCTCGTCGTCAGGAATAGGCGGTGCTGCACATCGGTCTGCAGCGCTTCCCGCGGCGACATTTTGAACAGCCGGTGGTCAAACCGCCCAGGCTGGTCCAGGAACGTCCCCGTCCGGGCCAGCGTCGAGTTCTTCTGCTGGCCGGTGGCATCGTACCATTTCTCGAGGTCGAATCGGGATGTCGGAATCTGTCGAGGGTTAGACGCGAGCGAGACAGTGAGAGGAGAGAGAGACGGAGGGAATAGATACCTCCTGAACATATCGTTTGCCCTCCAACAGCCCTTCCCAGTAGGTATTGACGTCGCCACTCCCCGGAAACCGACCGGACATGCCTACGACGGCGATGAGACCGGATCCCTCGCGGCCCTGATTCGACGACGAGGAAACGAGCCGGGGATACGGCGACACGGTGAATGCGATACCCTTGCTCTGCAGCACCTTGTGCAGATAGGGCAGATGACTGGTGAAGCCCGCCACGACAAGGCGCATCGGCCGGGCGCCCAGATGCTGGGTGGTCGCGTCGATGGCCCTGCTCAGCTGCAGCGTCTTCTGGGCCACATCGGGGACGATCTCGCGGATCAACGCCCGCAACGTCGCCGCCGTCCGGGGCTGGCAGCTGTACGGTGAGATAATGGTCACCCCGGGCACGACGGGCCGGTCCAGCAGGGGCGACGAGCCCAGGATGGTGTCCACGTCGATTTCGGGCATGGTCGCCATGTGCACGGCACCGCCGACGTCCGTTTTGACCCGGGTCACGTCCGCCAGCTCGGCGGACCAGGCGAAGAGTCTCTGCAGCGTCGTCGGAGGGCCAAACAAGGTCAGCCATTCCTCGGCGATGAAGCCGATGCAGACATGTCGCACGGCCGGGATTCCCTGCTCAACCGTCAGCGGTGTCAAAGGAGAAGAAGGAGAAGAAGTCCCACCTGAGCCTGATGGAAATCATCCAGGATCGACTGCACCCGCTCCGGGGAGATGCCCACGAGCGTCGTCGCCCAGTTCCCGGGGGTGCGGTCGACCAGCAACGACCGCCGGCTCAGCTCGCGGGCCAGGCGGAAGATGATATGCACGGCTTCGACGGCCAACTGGAGCAGGTCACTGGTATCTCGGGCCACCGCCGCGATGGCTGCTGGAATCTCGCCCGTGCAGAAACCCAGGATATGCACGGGGTTACCATGAGATCCAAGAATAATGGGGTCTTCTTCGGCATATCTAGCAGGGGTTGTTAGTCGACTGTGTCCCATCGAGCGTACGCACACATACAGAATCAGCTCTCCTAATCGGGCCACGTTCATGAGCACCGTGGCAATGACCTCGTTGGGCTCATCGGATCGCGCATTATCCTCAGCCAACCGGAGGAGGTGGTCGAAGTCGCGGATGTTAGCACGCTCGTTGGGGAGCAGCTGGTCCGTCTCGAGCTGCAGGGCATCGCATGCCTCGCGCAGAAACTGCCGGATCAACCGCGAGGTCTGGGAATACGCCACCAGCTTCTGGATTGCCGGCAGCTTCTCCACCGTCTGATCGCCAAAGAAGAATAGAGTCTCCATTGTTTCGGCATCAAGATCCACCAAGACGGAGCAGTTTGAGCGACGACTTGAGGGCTGAATGCAGCACCCCTCGAATTTCCTGAGTCAGTTTCGCGGATCCAAGAAATAAAGACAGCAAAATCAGACAAGGATGGAAACAGATGTCAATGGCGCTGGAAATCAGGTAGAACAAAGTAGTGATGCGGTCCGTTGAAGCCGTCCATGGCAGAGAAAAGGTTGGCTACCACACATGGTAATATCACTCTCAAAGCCATTGTATCTGCCCGAAGAGCATCTGTAGGACAAGTACCAATGCAGGTGACAGCCGCGGTTGCAGATATCGCCGAAGTAGCCGCCGACAATGCATCCTTTGTTCCGGCATCAAAACAATACAGCAGGAAGCGAGTGGGCGAATTGCCGTTTCCAGCTTTGCCACATCAGTTTAGAGGGGTGGCACAGAGAAATCAAACAAAGAAACAGAGAAAAACAATGGGATAGAGAGGATCAGACGGAGAATTCAGCCTCGGCAAATTCGGCAGTATCGAATCAATCCCTTGATCAGTGCTCTCTGCGCTTCAAGATCTCATCCAGTGTGCCTGGTAGGATCCTCTTTTTGCAGAGTCAGATCAAGAAGTAACGTCGGTTGGGCAGGTAGAGAGTCTCAAGAATCAAGAATCAAGACGTGCATGGGGATTCTCCAGTTCGGGTTAGTCAGTCAAGAGCCCGTGTTTCCAACTTGCCTAATTAGGAAGGAACCACTGTGTAGATCAGGATGCACATGTCAGGAAACTACCGATAAGACACGTCCCTTCCTGCTTGACAGATAGAGTTATGACAAATACCGCTTCCTTGCCAGCCTAATGCTTACAGCTATCACCTCCACCCAAACGTGGGGTAGTCAAGGATGGTGCTGGACGGGAGAATGTCTCAGGCCAGTTTTGAATCCTCCAAATGTCGCCGGTGGCACGTTGCACATACGATAGCTTGTTGCACAGGGTTTCTGAGAGAATTCTCATATGAGGTCAGAGACTGCCGCCATGCACGGACACGGCACCACACAAGCGCTCAGCTGCAGGTAGGAACTAATTAGACGGGTGCCAAAGATAACCACAATCCATGAGATTTCCTTTTCATTGGTTAATATAGGAAGGAACGCCTTCCCAGTGTGTATGTATAGGTATGCCAAGCTAATCAAAACACGTCATAATCAACTAAGAAAAAAAAATAAAGGCAACAAATATTGTCGTCATCGATCTCTCCTCATAAACGAAGGATCTCAGATGTCAGATCTCACCTCATATCCGCGACCCTTTTAGTCATTCCGACAACGGAGGGAAGTCCCTCACAAAACTGTAGAATTGTCAGCCGGTCAGTTCCTTCCCGGTAGTTATGGCAGGCAAAGCTCTTACTGAGAAGGACACTCGTATCCATCCGGGTTCTTGTGCAGATACAGCTGGTGGTACTCCTCCGCATCCCACCACTGACCCGCCGGCTCGATCTGCGTCGTGATCGGCTGGCCCTTGTACCACTCCTTGGCCACTTTCTCCGTCACCTCCTTGGCGATCTTCTCCTGCTCGTCACTGTGCGTGAAGATGGCGCTGCGGTATTGCGTCCCGACGTCGGGTCCTTGCCGGTTCGCGGTCGTGGGGTCGTGCATCCGGTAGAAGAACTCGAGGAGTTGCCGGTAGCTGACCACGGACGGATCGAAGGTGATTTGAAGGGACTCGGCGTCTGGACAGGATGGACAAATGTTAAAAACTGCTCGGATACTGCTTAAAAGGG